>NW_015167544.1:1147464-1162056 GCF_001447785.1 Gekko japonicus
GATCGGCGAACCGATCGGCCCTCGCCGCTCTGGCCCCCCCTCCCTGCTCGCCACTCGCCGCTTCCTTCCCAAGCGGCGGCGGCAGTTACAGAGCGTCTCCTGCGCACGCGCAGGAGACGCTCTTGCACTTTCGGGGGGATTTAAACATCCCCCCGATTTTTTTTCAACTTTTTTTATTTTTGTGCACACGTGGGGACTGGCCCACGTGTGCACAAACCTCCCCCGGCCCCCCAGCTACCCCCCGGAGCGCTGATTTAGCGATCCGCACTTCGGGGGCAAGTTCGCTATTAGATATATAGATATGGAGCAGAGGTCCATCGGTGGCTATTAGTTACAAGGTATAGATAGGGACTCGGGGGCAAATGATGCTCTGTATTCTTGGTGCTTTGGGGGGGGCAACAGTGGGAGGGCTCCTAGTGTCCTGGCCCCACTGGCGGACCTCCTGATGGCACCTGGTATTTTTGGCCACTGTGTGACAGAGTATTGGACTGGATGGGCCTTTGGCCTGATCCAACATTGACTTCTCTTATGTTCTTATGTAACCTACTTTACATATCTGTGAGGATAAAACAGAAAAGCTAAGACCATGCATTCCACCCTGAGAGCCTTGGTGAGCAAAAGGACTTCCACTGAAGGAGCACAACACAAACCACCCAGCCTCAAATGCCCTCAAAGGAGTTTGGGGGGATTTATGCATAGCTTTCTTAATATTTTGATATTTCCCCCTGCTTGCCTTGCTGCAGTTCAATTTCCATACCTCTGAAGGAAATACTTAATATAGGGTTGATTATTTTCTTGGTAGCTGATGGCATGCTGAATGCTTACAGTTAGTGCAAGAGGCAAAGTGTGTGTACATTTGCTTGAGGCGGCGTGCTTCCTGAGCTGTTTGAGGTTTGTGCTTGTCTGAAAACCTCCTATCTTGTCATGAGTGATATATAAGCACATTGTCCTGTTGGGAGGGGCTTTTGCTGAGTAAGAAAAGTCAGCTGCTTGCTATTGTTTAATCCCTGGGGATGGAGCCACAGCTCAAAGCTGTAGAGCAGAGTTCATTAGAAGTCTGACTCTGTAAGAAGGCACCCAGATTTCCTGGAGGGGGGGTGAATTCCAGGGCTTGCGACCAGTGCTCTTGAGTCATATTTCTAACAGGGGAGCTGAGTTTGGTGAGGGAGGTAAAGGAAAAGCAGGAGAGAACCCCTGCAGTCTGAGTTCCCTGGACAGAACGTACATGCTCCACATAATCAAGGCAGAGTAATACAGCATACTTCCTGAAACAGAAATCTGCACAGATTCAGGTAAGCACCCTGTTTCAACTCGCAGGGGAATAGAGTGTTTTTCTGGGATTGCCACACATATGATTAAATGACCTGGGCAGAAAAGTTGGATAGGTACTCAATGCTATCAGGGAACAAGACTGTATGTTGATGAGTCCTTCAGGACCTACAAGAACAGTCCCATTACATTGCTGATAGCTTTTCTGCTGTTATGGAGACCATGGGTCTCTGGGTTGGACACTGCCAGGCTGAAAAGTAGGACCATGATTCCTTATATGAGACCCCTTTCACAGCTGACAAACCCTCTTGAGTTGGGGAAAGGTGGGCTTTAGGTAGTGGGTGATTTCATTATTAGGAATTACAGAAAAAGGGGTTTGTGACAAGCGTTTTGACTGCATGCAGGGCCGGCCCGTTATTGTTATATTTTAGACAGTCGCCTAGGGCTATGGCTCGATGAGGGCGCCATTCTGGCTGGCCTCGTCCCCTCCTCGCTTTGCAAAGGAAGCCTTCCTTGCCAGCTTCTTGCTCCACCCCCATCCCTCTTTGCAGCCCCCAGACAGAAAGAGAAGGAGACGGGGGGGGGGACAGGCACGGGGAACAGCCTGGGACGGCGAGAAAGTGCTGCTTGCCCTCTGCTTCCCTCTCTGGAGATCCTTTTGCAGCCTGGCATAGGCCCCCTCCCCTTGAGTGATCTCGCCCCTGCTCATACATTTGCAGCTCACGCAAGGGAGCGGTGGTGCAGGCAGTAAAACGCCTGCATTAATAACATCACTCGAGCAGCCACTATGGCTGTTCGAGTACGACCGCGGTCGAGGTGAGCTCTCGATCAGTTTCCCAGCTCCCGCCCACCCAGCGGTTCGAAATGCAATTAATTGAAAAGTAGATAAATGGGTACCCACCCTTAGTAGGGTGGGGGGCACGCTGCCATTGTGGTGATCGAAGGCGGTGGCGGCGACAACGGTGACGGCGGCGGCAAGACATCAGCTCCTGAGTCGGAGGTGGCGTGGCGAAACGGCGGCGGCGGCAGTAGGCTACTGCGACCGGTGGAGCGATCCCTGGTGGCCAGGAAAGAACATCCAAGCGGAGCCGGATGGAAGTTGCTGGGGCCAGAAGGAGGCGTGCCGCACGTCCCGATAGAGAACTAATCACCGGAACGTCAAAATGGGAGCCCGCCGGAGACAACCGCAGCACCGAAGCCGAGAAACAACATATCAATCACCACAGGGGTGCCGGTAGGAAGTCCCTCCCCTATAGACTCTGTGGCCCTAGTTAGGGGATAAACTGTGTGACTAGCACCACCTGTAAGCCGCTCAGAGACCCCCTGTAAAAAGAGGGTTTGAGCGGGATATAAAGTCGAAAGACAACAACAACAACAACTCCCTTGGCCCTCCCGCTGCGGCTCCGGTGCCCGCCCCCGTTCCGCCCCACATGGTGTGTGTGTGTGCGCCAGAATGTATCCTCGCCTAGTGGGCGAAAAAAACTGCCTGCATGGTGATTTGTCTGCCTGTTGTGAAGGTTGTGGACATCACACATAGTCTAGACAGGATGATACAGTGCTGGGGTGGAGTCAGCAATCATGGTGCATGTTGGCACCAATGAAATTGGGAAATGAAGTTATGCTATTAGGCATAAAGTTAAAGGCCAGGACCTTGAGGGGAGAATTCTCAGAATTACTACCAGTTTCAGGGCAAACTTGCAGGGTAAGCTAGACAGGCACAGATTAGGAGATCTCTATGCATGGATGAGAGAATGGTGCTGGGAGGAAGGGTTTAGATTTGTTATGGTCATCCCTGGGTATAAGCTCTGGAGGCAGGACAGGGAGGGATATGTGTTTGGGCTGGTGTTGTGTTGTATATTAAAGAGGCGTGGCCTCATTTGGAATATTGTAAACAGCATGTGTGTGAGATATGGTGGTGTCTCAAAAAGGACATTGTAGAGCTTAAAAAAACGTACAGAAGAAAGCAACCAAAATGATTATGGGGTAGGAGCACTTTTTCTACGAAGAAAGGCTGGTGATCTGGGACTTTTCAGTTTAGAAAAGAAATTACTTAGGGTGGACATGAAAGAGGCTTATAAAATTATAAATAGAATAGAGAGAATGGACAGAGAACACTTTTCCCCCTCTCCCCTAATACTAGAACTCGAGGGCATCCTCTGAAGTTGAAGGGCAATAGATTCAAGACAGACAAAAAGAAATACTGCTTTGTTCAATGACTAATTAAATGTGGAGTTTGCTGCCAGAGAATGTAGTGATGGCCACAAGTGTAGACATCTTTAAAGGGAGATTACACAGATTAATTGAGAATAGGCCTATCTGTAGCTTGTAGCCATGATGATTTAAGGGAACTTTCACATTTAGAGGCAGTAAACTTCTGAATAACAGTGAAGGGGGCAATATCAGGGGAAGGCCTCTGTATTTATGCCCTGTTGTTGACCCTCTAGAGAGTACCTTGTTGGCCACTGTGTGAGGATGCTGGACTAGATGGGCCATTGGTCTGAGCAGCAGTGCTCTTGCTATATTCTTATGTTCAATACACGAAAGTTTATACCCAGAATAAAACTTTGTTGGTCTTAAAGATGCCACTGGACTCAAACTTTGTCCTGCTGCTTCAGACCAACACAGCTACCCACCTGAACACATTTTGTTTGCTTGCTTTAATTTCTGTGACTCACTCTGGTATCTATTGGAGGGCACCTGAATAGTAAAGGACTTTCCCCCCGTGGGTGAGTATGTTTTCTGTAAATAACAACAGTGTAGTCTTCTTAGTTTGATGGAATGATATCAGGTAGTGACGTACCTAAAAAGCAACACCATGAAAATGATCAGTCATGCAATTTGATAGTTGTTAGAAATAATATTCTTCCAATATGCATTTTCCTAGCAATCAAACGTGCATTTTTGAGTGTGGGGTTTTGAATTAAGGTTCAGTTTGCTGTGACATCTAAATGCTGGCACCTGGGCTAACTAGAATTTGTTGTTCCCCTGCCCTCCTTGCCACAAGGGGTTCTAACCTTAGTTTATCTGAAGCTTGGGTATAAGAACAAATTCCCAGACTCTACATGTGATAGATTGGAGGTAGGGAGGAGTGAGATGATAGCTAAAGCAGAGCAACAAGCTGTGTCTAAATTCTTCCCATTATACTGGTTTAAAATTTTATGAATACCATCCATGTTAATACCTTTTGAGTATTATGTGGATGGTGTCTTTGGCTTTGGGGTTTTACTTCTGGACCAACATGGCTGTAAACAACTTAAAATTTTATCTCCGTTCACATGTGCTGTATTTCATCTTTCTAGAAGACTGAGATTTTTTTGCTGTAAGAGTACTGGACTGAAAAATAATGGCAGCTGATAGCTTTTCATCATAATGAAAATTAAGATTTTGGGTCCCTTTAAAAACAGGGAATCTGAGCTGGTGGGTTTGACCAAGGACCATTTCTTTTTTAAAAAATCTGAGGAAAAGAGCCCCTTTCTTCTATTACTGAATAAGATAACTTATTAGAATTAGTGAAACTTTATAAGCAAAAATGTGCTCAGTTGCCCATTCTGGAGTATACAGGTAGCACCTTTAACACATTCCTTTTCTGCTGACCCCTGTTAGAAATGTAAAGGAATATAACACACACATACACACACAATCACACAATGTGTACCATACCTATAGTAGAATATGTCAACACTGATTTTCATATAGCTTACATCATGAATTATCAAATCACAGGCCAAATAATGTGGTTATATTGAAATGTGATATATTCCACAATATCTCCAGCACACTCTAAATCATTATGGACAGTTACAATTACAACCTGAAGAGAAAGCAAAAGAGAATGATTAAGGCCACATGCAAAAATCAAGCCACAATACGTTTGAAAGGTAGATGTCAAAAATCATTTGAACTGTTTGGTTTTAGCTTCTCGGCATTTAATGGTCTGTAGGCACTGAACTAAACCATTACCTGAAACTGGAGGAGGATTTATGCAAAGCCTCACCTGCCAAAGGTCACGTAAGAAGACATTTAGACAGAAGCATCATGTATACAGCAACAAAGAATGTATCACTCTAAAACCTAATCCATGTGGGCAACCACTCTTAGGCAAGCAAGGGGCACACACCATCTGTATTTGATTGAATAATGTTCTATAAAAGTTAACCAGCATGGGGCCTCCCCAAAAGTTATCAGAATTTTCATTTCCATTAGACAGATGGCTGAGGAATCAAATGAAGAGTCTTTGAGTGATGGGCACCAAATCAATAACATCTTTCGGGGCTGTATTTGATTTATCATTGTCTAAGCAGTAGAATTGATTTATGTCCACAGTTTTATTTTGATAAGTTAATGATAGCTCAACTATTCCCAAATCAATTTCTTCTTTTTCCTGGGGCTTACACATCCCCCCCCCACTCCCCTCATGAAAAAGAGACAACCTTACACAGTCCCAACTCTTATTTTACTAAGTAATTCAGGGGCTAAATACAGGACTATAAATCAAGGTGGGAAGATGAGCTCTGTTCATTTGCATGAAACAGTTGATATGCCACTCATGGCAAAGATATTTTCTCTACCTGAGGAGGATCCATTTTATACATTGTGGGTTTTTTGTTGATATCCTATGCAAAAAACACATGTGAATGGAGAAAATGTACATTATGCTAAGTGCAGAGTCTGTTTCATAGTTACAAAATAGAAAATGTGTACATGTGTGAATGTGTATTTGTAAGGGCTAAAAGAGATTTAACCTGAAAAACTCATTATTAGGAGTTTCCATACTTTCAGAAATACTAATTTGAAACCCAAGGTGGCTTATCTCAAAATTATACCAGTATATTTTGAATGTAATCTTTATGGATGTGAAAACATTGTATTCTGTAACTTATTAATCTCTAGTTTGTTGTATTGGACTTACATGTTAAATTACTTAAATAAAAACTATAAATAAATTTTAAAAAAAAAATATACCAGCACCTAAGATGAATGAGTTACCAAATGTATGGGTTAAGGTAGCTATTACTAATTTGCATCAACATATAACCAAAGCAAAGTAACCATTTTGGGCAAACCCATCCTTGCTCTGAACTTAGTCATGGTCAGGCCTCATTTTGCAGTTCCGCAGGGCCTGCAAGATGGAGCTCTTCCACCAGGCCTTCCATTAGGAGCCACCCACTGCTACCAACAACTACAACCAACAACTATTAACATCCTGATAATAGGTCGGCCCTTTTTTGGAGATCAAGATACAGCATTGTGTGAGACTGGATACCGCTGAACTGGGGCATGGCCTTACATCTTATAAACTAACCATCTTTAACTGACTGAAGGACTGATCATCTCCACGAGCATTTTTACTTTAGTCCTCAACTGTTTAATATGTGATTGTTTTATTTCATTTTTAGGTATTTATATGTTTTATATTGTTAGAAGCCACTCCTTAGAGAATGTTTTGAGACTCTAAGGAAGAAGATGAATCTCGTCCGTTGAGCCATGAGACATCGAGAGGGGGTGTTAGAAGTGGAGGACTTGGCGCTGTTTCCTGTCTCAGACTTGAGAAGATGGCACCAAAGAGTTTAGACAGATAGAGAGGTCAGGACACACAGAGCATCCTTTCCTTCCTGCTATCTGATCCTTTCCTTTGAAGTAGAATGCTACACTTAGGGGCAATTGCCTCTGCTTCCGCTCCCACGCTCTCACACTCTCTCTTCTCTCCTCCATGAACGAAGAAGGTGCTTGATCTCCATCTTGCACCATGGAGGCTGGACATGCGTCCAGCATCCAACACCATCTAGCTAGTTAGAATAGGTGATCTAAATCTATCTCTTACCTGCACTGTCAACCATGTATTTCCTTTAATAAATGTTACTTAGTTTTTTAGAACTGACTGCTGACTCCGTGTGACTTTGTAAGTCTGCCACACCAAGCCCCAGGCTCTGCTGCGTTTAAGTCTTTGTGCACTCTGCTATTTTTCCGTGGTTCCCTGGCAGTACCTAGTCCAGAGAATCCAACATATATGACCCGGCACATGGTGTCGCTGAATGTGAGCTGCCCTGAGATAGAAATTTAATAATAAATAAATAAATAAATTATCCTAGCCTGTGCATCAAGCAGTGCCAAGAGGTTTTAAGCCTTACCTCCTGCCACCCACATGACACTCAAGCAATTAAGTGAATAGAAGAGGCTGTTCTGCACCAAGGGCATCCTACCCCCAACTCACGTGCCATTCAAGTCAAAGGTGGGCTGGCTAGGGAATGGCCCTTTGTCTTTTGAATGCCACAGGTAAGGTAGCCAGGTTAAGTCTAGCAACTTCTGAGAAGGTTGAGGGCAGGGAAATAGGTGTGTGTGTGATGCTGGCAATGTTGCCAACATCACTATGCCACTTCTGGGTACAACCCGGAAGTGACAATGGATAGCTCTAGGAATTAGCAGAAACTCTTGCTACTGCTCTGGAGTCGCACCACAGTGGCAGCACGCTCCCTTCATTAAAGGGAAGACAATATCAGAACCTGAAAAATACCAATTTTTTGTGTGTGTATACCTCTAATATGAACATACTTATTTCATGAAATCTGAAATGGCACCAAAGAAAAATATTTTCTGAAACCTTCAAATGTGCACACTATTGCCAGATACTTATTTTCCCTTGCCCACATATACTATTGTAGATAGTTTGTGGGGTTAGGGTTCTGAGTGAGAAATGAATGTCAACAAGTAGATTGCAATTCTTGTTAGTTACAATTGCATTTATGGTTCTTTATGCTCAGATTCCTTAGGGGAAAAAAGCAAAGTGGATGCAAACATTGCAAATGAGAGAATAATAGGGATCTCCAACCCTCCTTCTTACATATGAAATAGAAACCTTCCCATCTTTCTGTTGAGTCTTTCCAAGACAGAAGGTGTTACATCCCAGCCTCTTCATAGTTTTTGCTTTTGAATTCGTGTGAAGCGAACAGCCTTAATGTGGTTGTTTACTTACAGTGGAAACCACATTCCACCTCTTAGTGGTACCTTTCTATCTACTGCCTTTTCTGCAGCTGGCAAATTAGGGAAGGGGAGCATAAACAAATGTACAACACAAGTGTTATGCCCAGAATCCATACACTTTCGTGCCCTATAAAGCTAAAGGAGAAGACAGGTTCCATATTGGATCAAACCAAGGAATCGTTATAAGAATTAAGTGGAACAAAATACTATATCAGAATGAGACACCTTCTCAGCATTTGCAATACCTCTTCCCTTCCCTGTTCCATCTCTCTTGCTCTCTTGTTTCTCCTGTTGACAATGCCCATTTGAGTGGGTTGTATGTGGAACATTTGTGGCTGAACATATCAATATGATGCAACCTCTTCCATTAAGATTATTTTAATTGTTCTGCATTATATTTTTAGACTGCCTTTTGCCTTCTTATATTGCATTTTGAAGTCTGTCTAATTTGTATGCTGCCTTATCACTCAAACAGGGGCCCTAAGATGATGAACATCAAATATTAAAACATTATCGTTCTCTGACTACTATTCTATCTAATAGAAATTGATTTAGTTCATTAGAAGCCTTTATCCTTCTTTCTACCATACTTCCTAAATATGTGCTTGTGTGTGCATAAGATCTCAAGGGTGGTCAGGTAGGTGATTTTGGAGAGTTGCCTACCCTTCGGTGAGAAAAGCACTTTCAAAAATTATTCATAACATCCTGATTATGGAGAAGTTAAAAATTAGGGCCAAAGGTTCTGAATTCAACTGTCCCAGTATTATAATCATAAGCCAAATCCAGCCCCATTTTTGAACTTGTGGTCCTTGAGCCTCTAGTCGGTAGCATCTGCAGTTCCTTGATACTAAAAGACAGTGGCAGGTTGAGTAAAGAGAACAAACATGTCCTTTCAGTGAAAATGTTTTAGTCGGGTTGATCACCTACCAGGATTTTCCGGGAAAGATCTATGAGAAGGAATATGAAAAGTCTAGCATCCTGCTCACTGTTCTTTACTGGAAAAGCCAGCTAATTAGGGGCTACCTCCAGGTACTTACCGTATGTCACAAAACCTAGCTTCATTGACTAGAACAGAGATATTTTCTGTGGACTGACAACTATGAATAATGTCATGAGCTATGCTATAATGACTGAGGGATTATTTTGTAACTATAAGATTCGTGTAAAGCTGTGATTCCTTCTGGAGTAAAGCAGACCATCCGTTCCCATTTCTGAAGTGGGTCTTTTCTAGGTGTTCTTTCTGACTTGCGGCATTGCTACACAAATTCCCTGGGGTATCAAGATGTATGGAAGTAAAGGCATGTGCAAATTTATATAAAAGAGACTGACTTAAAGTGCATTCATTTCAAAAACTGCCCCCTCCAGGGGGTGACGTTTAAAAGGAAGTTAAACCATTACCATTTTTTTTTTAAAGCACACTTTAGTGAAACATTATTATAGTGAGCGGGAGGGCAGTCCCTAAATAATGACACTATTAACTGCAGCCTTTTTCTGGATGAGCTGCCACAAATAATGTAAACATTTACTAAGCACTTAACAGTCAAGTCCATAGGTGCTGTTAGGTATTAAGAGTCTTGTGTAATATCTGTTAATGGGAGAGCGTCATTCCACTGAATCCACTGGGAGGTGGATCAGGTTGCAATACTTTAAGCTAGACTGCAAAAGCAAGGCCAAGCTAAACAGCAGCAGGCACCAAATTTTAATTCCAGACAAGAAACAAAATGGCCTGATTCTATATCTCTGAGGACTGGTGTTTATAGTGAAAACAGTCAATGGAACAATGAACAAATTCTGGCTTTATTAAATGGTAAAAGCAGGCAATGCAGTTTTACTAATGTCACCAAATGAAAAAGTTAATGGGTTAATGGGCAAAATAAATTAATGAAACCTTGATTTCTGCGGGAGGGTTTGAAAAGATGAGAGATGGCTATAGTGACAGTTGAGGATAGTGGCTCATTTCAAAGCATACTCCTTGGTGGTGGTGATGGCAGTGAAACATACTTTCCCACCAGCATTGCGTCTGCTCAGTGTAGGCCAGCAAAGCTATTCTGGGTGGTCAGAGGCTTGTTGAGTTCTGGCTTGCAGGAGGAGGTGGACTGCTTGTTGGCCCACTGTGACCATTTTGCCTAGCAATTTACAGATAATTTCTCTCATATCCATACTGATTTGGACTCTATATTAGCAGTGAGAGGGTCTGATGGTGCCAGGGTGCCAACTTGTCCAATTGTTTGGGATACTTTTTAGTTTATTCAACCTGTAGATGTGGAGAGGATCTTTGGAGGTTGGATGCTTACCACCTGCTTGTATGATCCTTGTCATATCTGGCTACTTAAATCTGGCTGGCTGACTGAGTCCAAGGTGTATTTAATGCCCGCTTGAAAGAAGGGATGTTGCATTCATTTCTAAAGAAGCCTACCCTGGACCTAGGAGATTTCAGTAGCTATTGAGTAGTGTCAAGTCAAGAGCCAGTTTGGTGTAGTGGTTAAGTGTGTGGACTCTAATCTGGGAGAACCGGGTTTGATTCCCCACTCCTCCACTTGCAGCCGTTGGATGACCTTGGGCAAGCCATAGTTCTGACAAGAGCTCTCTCAGCCCCACCTACCTCACAGGGTATCTGTTGTGGGGAGGGGAAGGGAAAGGAGTTTGTAAACTGCTCTGAGACTCTGAGTGAAGGGAGTGTATAAATCCAATCTCCTCCTCCTTCTCCTTTTCTTGACTAAGCTGACTGAATGGGCGATGGCTGGAAAACCTCAAACATTCCTGGAAAAACAGGATTGTTTGAATCCTTTTCAGTCTAGTTTCAGGCCCAGTTAGAGACAGAAATAGCCTTGGTTGTTGTGGGTGACCTGTATCAGAAGATGGAATGCAACTCTGTCAACTCTGTTGATTCTCCTGGACCTCTCACTGGCTTTTGATACTGTCAATCATAGTATCCATCTGAACCACCTTGCTGGGCTTGGGAGGTACAGTTCTGCAGGGGTTCTGGTCCTACCTGGAAGGTAGGTTTCAGAAGGTGGTCCCCTATGCTTTTCAATATATATGTGAAACCACTGTGTGGTCATTCAGAGATTTGGGCTAGGTTGTCACTAATGTGCAGATGACAGCTCTGTTTCATGCTTCCAGCCAATCCCAAGGAAGATGTAGAAACCCTGAACCACTGGGGGCAGTTTTGGAGTGGATTAATGAGTTGAAGCTTAATCCTAACAAGACAAAAGTGCTACTTGTGAGCTGAATGTCTGATCTGGGACTTCAGGTGTCACCCATTCTGGATGGGGTTGCACTCCACTTAAATTAATAGGTGTGTAATCTGGGAGTGCTCTCGGACCTAGACCTACTGCTTGATAAGGAGGTGGCAGCTGTGGCCATTCCTAGGCAGAAAAGATCTGGCCACTGTGGTACATGCCCTGGTTACATCTAGATTAGATTACTATATTGCACTCTATGTGGGGCTGCCCTTGAGAAGTGTTCAGAAACTTCAATTGGTACAGAATGCCACAGCCAGGATGTTGACTTGAATGGGTCATAGGGACCATATCACTCCAGTCTTGGCCCATCTACATTGGCTTCTAACTTGTTTCTGGGCAAAATTCAAATTGCCAGTGTTGACCTTTAAACCCCTATATAGCTTGGGACCAGCATATCTGAAAGACCACCTATTCCCTTAGGAACCTACATGATTGCTACAGTTACCAGCAAAGGCCCTGCTTCAGGTTCTCCACCTTCTGAGATCTCTCAGGTGGCAACCTGGGAGAAGGCCTTCTTGGTTATGGCACCAAAGCTCTGCTGGTCTCTCCCCAGAGAGACCCACCTATCCCTTCTATTGCCATCTACCACCAGTGGGCATAGAAATTTTTGTTTCATCTGGCATTCCCTCCAAAACCCCTCCTTCCTGCCGAATGTTTTTAATATGTTTATGTTTTTCCATTTTTATTTTATTTTAGTTTGGTTTTATTTATTTCAATGATGTGTTTTTATTTGGGTTGAATAGTTTTTAAGATGTAATTTTATGTTATTGCCCCTGTGATGTATGCCCTGGTAACATCTAGATTAGATTACAGTAATACACTCTACATGGGGTTGCCCTTGAAGACTGTGCAGAAGCTGCTGCTGGTACAGAATGTCATAGCCAGGATGTTGACTGTAGGGATCATATTTCTTCAGTCTTATTCCATCTATACAGGCTCCCAATTTGCTTCCAGGTTTATTTCAATGTGCTGGTTTATATGGCTTAGAGCCGACATACCTTAAGGACCACTGTGGCAACTATGGGGTGAGAGAAACAGGTTACCTCATATGGTTCAAGGCTGCTCTTTTACCACAAAGAGCACCTTTCCACAAATCTATACACATAAGTTAGGATGATGGTCCTTTATTTGTCATACTAAAAAAAAGCTTTCTTCCCTAAGCCAACTCCAAGCCCTAAATCAAATAAAAGCCTGTCTAAGCTGATGCTCTTTTCCAGAGCCATGAAATCCCTGTTTGAAGAACAGGCTTATGTTGAGGCTAGCTCATCCCCATCCTGTCCAGTGGAGTTCCATGGGTTCTGATTGGCTAACAATCACTTGGATTTGCACAAGGCCCAATACTTTTGAGCATGATTGCCACAACCACCTTCTCCCAGAGGAACCTACGCATGCAGTCTGGTCATCTTCAGAGGTCCTGGTCTGGGTGCCATCTAAGGCTAAATGTGTGGCAATCCAAAAAAGGAACTTCTTGGTTGTGGCATCAAAATATTGGAACTCCCTCCACTGGAACTGTCTTTCTCCTTCTATTGCTGTCTTCTGCCAGTGAGTGAAGACTTTTAGTTTTTGTTTGGCATTCTCCCACTAACTGGTTGTGTTATTATGAGTGTTTGTGTGTTTATATTTTTTACTGAGGTCCCTGTCACACGGCAGGGAAAAGGAGGGCTGATCTGCGGCTAATGTAAGCCGCACCAAAGTTGGAACACCGCGGCGGGATCCCACAGATCCCCGGAGCCGCGTCGCGTCACTCCCCGGCACGATCAGATGCCGGGGAGGAAGAGTCGGATGGGAGGGGGAGGCTGCCGAACTGCGCATGCTCGAGCATGCGCAGTATGGCAGGGGACCGGGATGCACCAGCGCAAAGACGCGCCGGCTGATCCCATGGCCCGGCTTGTGGCACTCCAAAGGATACAACCACCTAGGTAGGTGGTTCTTTTTTACTGTGCGTTTTCGCCGGTAGGGACGGATCAGGGACGGCCAGGCAACACTTCCCAGATGTTGCTGTGGGATTGCACCCGTTTGCTCTGCCCCCGTTCCGTCCCCCTCCTGGCCCAAAATGCCTCGTATGGACAGGGCCTGAATTGCTTAAATATTTTATATGCACTTACATATTAAATACTGTTCTAATGTCTTAATGGTTTATTGTTCAAATGTCTTAATGTTTTGATGTTCAACCACTTTTGGACTCTGGGTAGAAAGGAAGCATATAAATGTTTTAAATAAATACATATTTCAATCTGTTAGCCACCTTGGTAGCCCTGATGAGAACAAGAAGATGGGGTTTAAATTTTGTAAAATAAAGTAAAATAATCCATTAAATTATATGCGTTTTGCTCCTCCCCTCAATTAAAATAAAATAAAATTTGATTTGGGTGTGGCTTAAAGAGTTCTTAGAAAGCTTGGACTCCCAGCCAGATTGTGTGTTTAAGTGCATGGATGTGTGAATGTCATAATATGGAACAATTCCTTAGGTTTCAGAGGCAGAGACCATTATTGAAAAGCAGAAATTCAACCTTTGCAATATTCTATATCTATTTATATATAAAATCCTTCCACCTTGAATTAGCATCATATTGAAACTGGGTCACTGGTGCCTCTGCAAGCAACATTAGCTTCCCAGGCATCCATGCTCTGGCAGTATCCTGCACTGGTAACTGTGCATGGCAAGATGCCAGTAGACTGTTTTTACATAAAAGTAGTGCTAAGTGAAAGCAATTCAACATAGGTGTTTATTTTCCTTGAGAAAAATCTTTTCCTTAAGCTGTACCTGGATTGTTCTCGTCTAAAGCAATGAATATAATATTACGGCTACCTCCAAGTGAAGTTCTTGGTTCTGTAAATTAGCCTTTCTCCAACTCTCTTCCACCAGCAGAAGAACCACTGAAGTTGGGAGAAGGTTCCTTAGGGTAGAGGAAAGCTTTAGACATTTCCGAATGGAATAATACCAAACAGACAATTATGTCTGAATATATTTTAACCATGTTCAAAGATTTTCTGCATACCAAAATGTGTAACTATAGTATGAAATAGGTTCAGGGGAGTTGATCCAGATGGACCTTTGCCTGCAAAGTGTGATTTCCCCTGTAACGATATGAGCTTATGT
>NW_015167545.1:0-5216 GCF_001447785.1 Gekko japonicus
AGGGTACCATAAAATCTGACAATCAAAGGGAATGAAAGCAGCATGCAACGTAGAGGGGAATTTCTGTTCCAAGGTGGATTTCGTAAAACAACAGAGGGAAAAGCCAACGCAGAATCACCCACAATTTGTCCCAGACTTCTGCAGGGCCGCCCCCAGAAATGGCCACTGTACAGATGCAAAAGCAATAGAATCGGTCTTCCATGGGAACTTCCAGTGAAAACACTGAGGCGACCTGGTGAGACACTTGACGCACATGTAAATGTGTACCTCGGTCACAGTACATTTGAATCACCTATTTGGCAAAATGGTTAAATTCGAGTCCTGGAGCGCCTTAGAGACCGACAAGAGTTTCAGGGGAGACGCTTTCAAGAGCCAGAGCTCCCTACGCCCTGAAACTCATGTCAGTCCCTAAGGTTCTATGGGACACAAATCTAACTGGACCACTTCAGACCAACACGGCTACCCTCTGAACCTATATCTGGCAACATTTGCAGTATCTTTGCTGAAGACTAGAAAGCAGGAGGCCATCTGGAGCTGGGGATTGGCAAGAAATGGAGAGAGGAACCAATGAACGCAGCCAGGGCTTTCGTTTTGGCTGATTTCAGTCCCCTCTTCCGTCAGGACAGAAGATATCACTCCCTGGCCATGCTTCTGCCGTCCTCCCCTTCTAGACAACTCAGTCTTGGAAATAGTCCTGGGATAAGTAGGAGGTTGTTTGCGCACAGAGATCCTTTGACGGTGTGTTTGACTGACAAGAGGAAATCGATACAGCCGGGAGACACGAAATCAATGGGAACGTTGTTTGTGGAAGAGGTAGCAATAGACACTGCGGTGAGTGGATTAATAAAAAGCAGGTTTGTTTACCAGACAGCCACAGTATCACCTGCAAAGCCGGAGGGGACAGAAAGAGCTGCCGAGCTGCCGGGTTGTTTTTTTCTTCTTCCTTGGGACAGTGGCAGCCGCTTCCTTCTAAGAACAGTTTCTAAGAATGGCTTCCTGAGTTGTTTCTTGCAGCAGTGACCTCTGGGTACCTTATGTGCATAGGAATGCTTCTAACATTCTCCGCGTCCAAGTTTCCCCTCCCCCCAATGTTGAAGCTCCAGATTACCTGGTCTTGTTTCCAAATTGGGATTGGACACATTAGCCATCCTCCGTCACTCTGTTTTGTTTTTAACCTCTGAATTTTGGACAGAACACTCTCTGGTCATGCACAGTGGGCCACAGCTTTCAGTGGATTTGTACATTAATTAATTTATTTTTTTTATTTATTTAGGTATTTTTATCCCGCCCTCCCCGCAAGCGGGCTCAGGGCGGCTAACAAGAGGGCATAAGCCCATATATAAAATCCAATAAAACATTAAAATCATTACTATAACAATACATCAATATTAACAGTGATAAAGTGCTTTCAATAGACAAGATGGTCTTAGATGTTGTGGTGGCATCTTCCAGTCAGCCCCGTTGGGGTACCACTGTCCAGCAGGTCGTTCCAATCCCGTGTTGTTCATGCCGCACAATGTATGGCTGTGCACAGGGGTCGTTTTGTAGAAAAAGAGCTAGGGGAACTCATTAGCATAACTCATTAGCATATTCCACACCCCCTGACATCACTGGAAGTGTGTCATAAGGCCACACCCCCTGACATCACCGGAAGTGTGTCATAAGGCCACACACCCCACCCCCAACGGTCCCAGCAGGGGGCGGGGCTTTGTCATGTGCCCCGCCCCCATACCTCACCCGGGGGAACTACGATCCCCCGCTTCCCCCCCCCGAAATGACCTCTGGCTGTGCATCCCAGGGCGATCCCAAGTCCCGATGGTATTGCCACCGGTGTTGTGGTGGCAGCGGCGGCCCCTATATGAAAGCCTGGTGGAAGAGCTCCGTCTTGATCTCCTCCAGGAGCTCATTCCACCAGGTAGGGGTCGCCACTGAGAAGGATCTAGCCCTGGTTGCAGCAAGTTTTACCTCCCGAGGACCTGGAATCACCAAACGGTTTTGGGTCCCCGACCGAAGTGCTCTTGGGGGTACATGCGGGAAAAGGCAGTCCCTCAGGTAGGTCGGACCCTGGCCATATAGGGCTTTAAAGGTAAGTGCCAGCACTTTGAAGCAGATTCGGTACGCTATTGGCAGCCAGTGCAGTGCCTTCAGCCCTGGTCGGATGTGCTCCCACTTGGGGAGACCCATCAACAACCTGGTCGCCGCATTCTGCACTAGCTTCGGCGGGAGGGCGGGATAAAAATCAAATTAATAAATAAATGAATAAATTAATGCAAACTCACGACTAATGTTTGTACGCCCATTGAGAAAAACCCTACGATCTTCAGTGGGACCGAGGGTTTAAATCCAAAGGTACGACAGAAGAGGTGGATTTGGAGGAGGGAAGCAAAGGGGTCTAGCACCAGGTAACAGTCATCAGCGGGAGCATCAGGCACAAGGGCAGGCAGGTGAAAACACACTCAAAACACAGAGGAAGCTGCCTGATAACTGAATCAGACCATTGGTCCATCAATGTCAGTACTGTGTACTCTGACTGGTGGCACCTCTCCAGGGACTTAGGCAGAGGTCTTTCAGGTCATACACTGCCTGGTCCTTTTAGCTGGAGAAGCCGAGGATTGAACCTGGCAGAGGTCATTTCAGGGGGGATCACGGGGGATCGCAGTTCCCCCGGGTGAGGTGCAGGGGGCGGGTCACATGACGAAGCCCCGCCCCCTGCTTCCAGCCGCCCCGCTTCCGGCCCTCATTCAGCCAGGAGGAGGCAGGAGAAGAGGGAGGGTAAGTTGCTTCCTCCCTGCCTCTCCCCACCCCTGCCTGCCTGGGGCCAGGGAGGGCCTTCGCGGGGCTTCCTTGCACTCCCACTGGCCTTGCAGGTACACCACCGGGCCCCTCATGGGGCTCGGCAGTGGAGCTGCAAGGCCGGCGGCGTGGAAGCTGCAAGGCCGTGAGCAGCAGATTGAAGACTGATTGGCTAAGAGGGCTACATTAGGCACAGGAAAGTACAAAGGTGGGAGGGAAACTGGGAAGTCATGGCAAAAGATGGGGCACAATATTATTAATATTGTCTCCTGTGTGTAAGTTACTCTCTCTCTCCCTCTCTCTCCCTCACGCCCACAAATGCGGCCTTCGCAGGGCTGTTGTAAGAATAAAATGGGGGAGAGGAGAACCATGTACTTAATGTAAAAATTATAATAGCTATAATGATGATGATAATGATTTGGCATTGCAGAGAATTTAAACCATAAGAAAAAGGCGGATGGATCATCCCGAGTTCCATCTAGCACACCATCCTGTTTCTAACAGTGGCCAGCCAAACACATGACACATGAAGGCAAACAGCCGTCTCCTGCTTTGGGGAGCATCTGCTACTCAAAGGCATATGCTGCCCCTATCACAAAGGTTCTATTCAGCCAAAACAGCCAACTGGCATTCAAAGGTATGCTGCTACTGAAAACTGAGCTTCTCTTTAGCTCGACCAGCTACTGGTAGACCCTCCGTCCAGTAATTAGTTTTAGTTGTTTTTTATAGCCAGCTGGGTCCAGGAATCACAAGGCCCTCAAAAAGAGTTGAACTCATGCCCTGAACTCATGCAGCAGTGTTCCCTCTAAGCTGAGTTAGTGTGAGCTAGCTCGCAGTTTTTGAGCCTCCAGCTCACACCTTTCGGTCTTAGCTCAGGAAGGATGGCTCTAAAGCAAACAAATGGATGCAGTAGCCAAATCGCTCACTGACAACTTTAATGCCAGTAGCTCACAAAGCAGCATTTTTGCTCACAAGGCTAGTGTGGAGCAGTGTTCCCTCTAAGCTGAGTTAGTGTGAGCTAGCTCACAGTTTTTTAGCCTCCGGCTCACACCACAGCTTAGAGGGAGCATTGGTATGGAGTAGTGTTTAGAGAACTGAACAGACTTGCCAGGTCCCCCTTGGCTCCCGGTGGCGGACGGGGTGTAGGGTTGCCAGATCCAGGTTGGGAAACTCTTGGGGATTTGGGGATGGAGCCTGGGGGAGACGGGGACCTCAATGGGGTACAATGCCCTTGAGTCCACCTTCCAAGGCATCCATTTTCTTCAGGGAATGGATCTCTGTAGTCTGGAAATAAGCTATAATTCTATGGGGCGAGGTCCCCAGGTCCCTCCCGGAAACGGGCATCCCTGGAGCTGATAGGGTTGCCAAGTGGAACTTACCTTGGCGGCGGAGGACTCCTGGGTGGATCCCAGAGCGCGCGCGCGTGCGCCACACACACATCACCAGGAAGTGACGTTATGACGCCAGGCACGCTTGTTTTCCCTTGTATGGCCGTGGCCCCGCCCCCAGCGTGCCCAGCATGCCGGGTGATGCGCACATCGGGGAGGAGTTCCCCCCGGAGCCCGATCCGGCAGCGCCGGGGAACGGGCCTCTGGGGTGGGGGGTTCCCCGCCCCCCGGGGGGACTTGGGATCCCTAAGAGCTGAACTAGGACCTGAGAGAATTGGGTTGAAGTCTCCTCTGTGTCATGAAGCTCTGGCCTTGGGCCAGCCACATTCTCTCCCTCTTTCTCAGCCTAGGCCTACCTCATAATGTGGCTGTGAGGATCAGTAGTAAGAGGGAGAGCTATTTCTGTCATCCTGGGTTCTTTGGAGGAAGGCCAGGGTGAACATGCGCCAGAAAAACAGAGTGAGTACGCATGGAGGAGATATTTTAACAGAGCAAGCCTGTTTTCCACCTGCCGTGAATGCTGTCCCTTTCTCTCTTTCTCACCCTGTTCTTCCAAGGGTGACCCTTTTCACCTGCCTCCCTCAAGGATCTTGGCCTGTTCACATTTGCCGTCAATACCGAGCTGCTCAGGTCGTTTCTGCCCATCTCCAAGTTCAATGCTAAGTTGGCGGAACGGGGCTCCGGGACATCAGATGAATGCCTGAGGCTCCCCGGGGGACGCTGGGTCCATAAACCAATGATTGGATTACACCAATCCCCGCGATGTTGCTTTTTCATCTGTGACAGATACTACCGCGATAATATTCTTCATTTGCTAAGTAATCCCGGGTCGTTTTGGAGGGCTGGCTGGGAACACAGGGTGAATGACGATGGCGTTTATTTTCGCTTAACCGTTTTGGCACGGCTGGGGGGGGGCAGTGAGGTGGGTCGGCCGAGTTTGCAGACCCCTGCCAAAATAGACAGAGGCCTCCTTGGAAAGAGAAAAGCGAAGGGGATCCAGACACGCGAATGTTATTTACTGCGGATCGATCGGCC
>NW_015167545.1:5237-8371 GCF_001447785.1 Gekko japonicus
CTTGCCGCCCCCCCCCCAGTCCCATCTCAGCTGCGGCGAGATTAACCCCACTCTAATTGGATTCATGGTTATTTATCCTGAGCCCTCCTGAGCTTGTTAGCCTTTGTTCCAAGAAGGCTGCAGGGGGTACAGAGGGCTTTGTAAATATGACAGAAGATGAGCAAATCCTTGATCCTTCTCGCCGGTGGTTAATTTCTTAAGAAAAGTGGGATCCAACTCCAGTGGAAAGCCACGTCCCCTTGCCAGAAACCCTGGGTTCTGATCCTGTGACTATAGGTTGGCTGTAATTGCTCAGGGATTAGGCAAAGTTATTTTGTACATGCTCAGGAATGTACACCCGTTTGGTGTAGTGGTTCAGTGCGCGAACTCTAATCTGGGAGAACCGGGTTTGATTCCCCACTCCTCCACTTGCAGCTGCTGGATGACCTTGGGCCAGCCATAGTTCTGTCAGAGCTGTTCTTGAAAAAGAGCAGTTTCTGTCAGAGCTTTCTCAGCCCCACCTACCTCACAGGGTGTCTGTTGTGGGGAAGGGAAGGGAAAGGAGTTTGTAAGCCACTCTGAGATTCCTGTGGGTAGTGAAGGGTGGGGTATAGATCCAATCTCCTCCTCCTCCTCCTCCTCTTCTTCCATTAAGTTCTGCATTACTTCTAGAACTTGGACCAGGGGAATTCTTGTACAATTTTGCCCTGTTTCTTTTCTCGGGCTTTCTGATGTAGAATTGCCAGATGCTAGGTGAGGCCTGGAGATCTCCTGGAATTACAACTGATCTCCAGGTCACAGAGATCAGTTTCCCTGGGGAAAAAATGGCTGCTTTGGAAGGTGGACTCTCTGGCATTATGCCCTACAGAGGCCCCTGTTCTCCCCAAACCCCACCCTCCCCAGACTCCACTCCCGAATCTCCAGGACTTTTCCAATGCGGAG
This sequence comes from Gekko japonicus, assembly GCF_001447785.1. Taxonomy (NCBI): domain Eukaryota; kingdom Metazoa; phylum Chordata; class Lepidosauria; order Squamata; family Gekkonidae; genus Gekko; species Gekko japonicus. The sequence continues at coordinate 6,159 of NW_015167545.1, forward strand.
TTGGCAACCCTGCCCGGACTCTATATAGGGTCTACACAGAACCGCTTGAACTGACATACTGTATATTGTATTCACAGAGAGAGCTCAGAGCTATTTTTGGGCAGGAACGCACAGGAACGGAGTTCCGGCCGGCTTCAGAGTTGGCCACGCCCAACAGGAACTCATTAGCATAATAGGCCACACCCAACAGCAGAAATTCATTAGAATTGGCTACATCAGGGGTGTGTGGCCTAACATGCAAAGGGTTCCTGCTACAAAAAAACACCCTGGGTTTTGACAACAAACAAGGTAAACAGAATAAGAAGCAAAAGGTGGGTGTGGCTGGATGACCACATTTCTGGTAACATGGGGGTGCGGCCTAATATGCTAATAAGCGGTGATGTCAGGGTGTGGCCTAATAGGCTAATATGTTTTTGCTGTTGGGCGTGGCCTATTATGCTAATGAGTTCCTGCTGGGCTTTTTCTGAGAGAGCTGATATGGTGGGGCAACCCTCTGGTTTAGAAGACTTGTGGGGGAGAAGAGGTCTAGCTGAGCCTTCTCCTGATGTGAGGTCCCTCAAAGGATAAAGCTGTGGCTCAGCGGCAGAGCACCTGCTTTGCTTGCAGAAGGTCCTGGGTTTGAATCCAGCATCTCTGGCTGAAGCCTCTCAAGTAACAGACATCAGGAAGATTTCTTTGGAGATAGCCCTGGAGAGAGCAGCTGCAAAACACAGATTTAATACCTGGTCTAAGGCACCATCATATCACCACTGCCCTTCCTGGTATACAGCAAAGTATTAATGAAACTGAAGCTCAACTACTTTGGCCACCCAATGAGAAGGGAGCACTCCCTGGAGAAGACCCTGATGCTGAGAAAGATCGAAGGTCAAAGAAGATGGGGACGGCAAAGGATGAGATGGTTAGACAGTGTCATAGATGCAACGAACATGAAGTTGAGCCAACTTCAGAGGACGGCGGAAGACAGGAAGGCCTGGCAGGATCTGGTCCATGGGGCCGCAAAGAGTCGGACTCGACTGTGCGACTGAACAACAACAATTCTACCCATATCCTCTCCTATCTGTGCCCCCTTCTTTAACATAGTAGAAGATAAAGCTCCTGTGAGCATGTGCCGAGTCTGTTTCCCCTGGTATTGAACCACTGAAGTTGGTACATGCATGCTGTGCAGGGTTCCCTCTAAGCTGAGTTAGTGTGAGCTAGCTCACAGTTTTTTAGCCTCCGGCTCACACATTTTTGTCTTAACTCAGGAAGGATGGCTGCAGAGCACACTAATTTATGCAGTAGCCAAACCTCTCACTCACAACTTTAATGCCAGTAGCTCACAAAGTAGAATTTTTTTGCTCACAAGACTCCACAGCTTAGAGGGAGCTTTGATGCTGTGGGTGTCTTTTCAGGGCTGATAGTGGGTTCCATCCGTCATTGTCTGAGACCCTGAACTTTTCATCTTTCCAGTGAATCACAGTCCACATCTCCCTTGATAGCATTCTGAGGATCCCATTTCTTTTTTTAAAAAAAAATTAAACATACAGTTTATAGTAATATTACCATCTTGCTGCAATACTTTAGATTGATTCTAGAATGTGTGTTCTAGATAGGCTGGTAGACAGTGCTGGGGAGCAGCTACTGGTCATGGTACATGTTGGCACCAACGATGTGGGGAAATGCAGTTGTGAGGTCCTAGAGGAAACATTTAGGCTGTTAGGCAGGAACTCAAGGCAAGGACCTCCAACTCAGAGATGCTACCTGTTCCATGCGCAGGGCTGGAGAGACAGGCACAAATCAGGAGTCTCAATGCGTGGATGAGACGATGGTATAAGGAGGAAGGGTTCAAGTTTGTTAGGCACTGGGATGCTTTTTTGGAACAAGAGACCAGCTGAGCTCTGAGCAGGAGCAGGAGAGAGAGCTGTGAGAGAGGTGAGTGGGTTTCTTTTACTTGCTTTCAGCGGAGAGAATTCAGCTAAGGATATTTTGTGGGAAAACTGTGTTTAGCAGTGTGTGGAAGCACTTAGAGTTCTTGCAGAGTCCTGGCTGATTGAGTGTGGGAGAGGAACGGGCATTGTTTGACTGGGATTGCCTGTAATTGAGAGGAAGTGGAAGGGGCATTGTTTTGCCTGTGATTGAGTGCCTGGGTGAATTTGAATTTGAATAGCTGCTGCCTGACCTCTGCTGGGGGAGGCCTCTATTTAAGGAAACACCTTGCCAGAGGCACGAGCCTC
>NW_015167545.1:11554-11740 GCF_001447785.1 Gekko japonicus
TGACTGCAATAAAGAAGGCCAATGCTATGCTGGGGATTCTTAGGAAGGGTATTGAAAACAGATCAGCCAATATCATAATGCCCCTATATAAATCAATGGTGAGACCTCATTTGGAATACTGTGTGCAGTTCTGGTCACCACACCTTAAAAAGGATATTATAGCTTTGGAAAAAGTGCAGAAAAGGG
>NW_015167545.1:11753-159894 GCF_001447785.1 Gekko japonicus
AACTCGAATGATAAAAGGGTTGGAACACTTTCCCTATGAGGAAAGGTTAAAGCGCTTAGGGCTCTTTAGCTTGGAGAAAAGACGACTGAGGGGTGACATGATCGAGGTTTATAAGATTATGCATGGGAAAGAGCAGGTAAAGAAAGAGGTACTTTTCTCCCTTTCTCACAATGCAAGAACTCGTGGGCACTCCATGAAACTGCAGAGCGGTCGGGTTAGAACGGATAAAAGGAAGTACTTCTTCACCCAAAGAGTGATTAACACATGGAATTCACTGCCACAGGAAGTGGTGGGTGCTACAAGCATGGACGGCTTCAAAAGGGAATTAGATAAGCATATGGAGCAGAGGTCCATCAGTGGCTATTAGCCACAAGGTATAGCTAGGGGCTCTGGGGCAAGTGATGCTCTGTCTTCTTGGTGCTTGGGGGGGGGGTCAACAGTGGGAGGGCTTCTAATGTCCTGGCCCCACTGCTGGACCTCCTGATGGCACTGATATTTCTGGCCACTGTGTGACACAGAGTGTTGGACTGGATGGGCCTTTGGCCTGATCCAACATTGGCGTCTCTTATGTTCTTATGTAAGAGGGAGCTGTACAAAAGAGACGGTCTCCACTTGTCCTGAGAAGGAACCAGGCTGCTGGCAGAGCAGTTTTTAAACTGAATATTGGGGGAAAGCCGACAGGAGGTGAAACATCTCTGGTTCGGGGTGGCTCATCTCAAAGAGGTGAAGGGGTAGCTGTTACTTTTCTACCGGGAAATGAATTCGAATTATCCACTATGACAAATAATATGGACTGCCTGGCAAGGTCACAAGGCAGCAGGAGAAAGGTTGTGGGCCTAACATGCCTGGGAAATTATAGAAGTTTATATACAAATGCTAAAAGTGTCCAAGGTAAAATCGGGGAGCTGGAATGCTTAGTGCTGAGGGAAAACATACATTGTGGGTATTTCAGAAACATGGTGGGATGAGGAAAATCAATGGGATACAGTGATTCCTGGTTATAAATTATATTGGAAGGAGGGGGGGAAGGGTTGGAGGTAGGGTGGCTCTGTATGTCAGAGAGGGTATACAGTCCAGTAAGACTGAGAAGGTAAGAGAACTGGATTCGCTCCTGGAAATGCTATGTGTCGAAATAGTGGGCCCAGAAGGAAGCTTAACACTGGGAGCTTGTTATCACCCACCAAATCAAAAGATAAAAGAGGATTATAAAATGATGAATGAATGAATTAAAGATAGCGGCTAGATGAAATAACTGTGTTGTAATAGATTATTTTAACTACCACACATCGATTGGGTCAATATGTGTTCAAGACGGGAAAAAGAGATTGAGTTTCCAGACATTCTCAATGACTATGCTATGGAACAGATGGTCACAGAACCTACCAGGGGAGAAGCAATCCTGGATTTCATCCTAAGTAATGCCCAAGACCTGGTGAGAGATGTAAAAGTGATTGCACCGCTTGGGAACAGTGACCATAATGTTACTGAGTTCAACATTTGTATAAATGGGGAGTTGCCCAAAAAGACTAACACAGGCCCCGTTCACACGCCAAATTTGCCGTGGGAGAGCCACGATTGAATGGCGGATTTTCCGGGCACAATCACACCGCAACATCTGGCAAGTGGAGCGCACCCGTGGCCAACACGTGGCGTACTGCCAAAAAAGTGCAATAAAAACCTACCTCCTTGAAGGTACTAGCAAACGGTTTGCCATGGGCTGCCTCCGGACTCCCTTGGTGTGATCGCGCCGGCGCGCAGCTTTTCCCTCCGGCCCCTCGTCCATGCGCAGGCACGGAGGGAAGCAGGGTCAATCCTTTACCCTCCGTGTCTCATCTGGTTCCTAGTTACATTGCACTACACTCTTGAAGATTGACTAAGCATACTCTCCTGACTGCATCACTCATGTGCCAAGTCCAGAGAAAAGGGCACCTAACCTAAGGCAGTGCAGGTCATCGTCAGCCAAAAATCTCATTTTAGATTGTATTTATGGTCATTCTTCACAGGACCCTGGTTTGCAACTCCATCTTAAGTCCGTTCTCTAGGAGTTAACTGTCAAGGACAGTGGTTTCTACCTAGTGTTGTTGATTCAGTGAAACAAAAAGGAACGTGCGTGACCATTATGGGATGTAATGACACTTATGAAGCAACGGCGTATGAAATGAATGCCCGGCTCAGGATGGCAGCATACTGACCTTCCCCCCCACCCCCAAAGATAGGAGGAAAAGGGATTGGTGATGCTCAGCCACCCTTGTCCCTTCTGGGCAATTGGAAGGGGAAAAAAGACAGCACATGAGCCGGAGAGATAGGGCCCAGCTCTCTGGCAGCACAAGCAGGCAATGTGCCATGGGTCAGTGGCAGAACCAGGGCTATTTTTGGGCAGGAACGCACAGGAACGGAGTTCCGGCTGGCTCCCAAGTTGGCCACGCCCAGCAGGAACTCATTAGCATAATAGGCCACACCCAACAGCAGAAACTCATGAGGATTGGCTACATTGGGGGTGTGTGGCCTAACATGCAAAGGAGTCCCTGCTACAAAAAAGGCCCTGGGTTTTGACAACAAACAAGGTCAACAGAATAAGAAGCAAAAGGTGGGTGTGGCTGGATGACTACACTTCTGGTAACATGTGGGTGCGGCCTAATGCGCTAATGAGCTGTGCTGTCAGAGGTGTGGCCCAATATGCTAATGAGTTTCTGCTGTTGGGTGTGGCCTATTATGCTAATGAGTTCCTGCTGGGCTTTTTCTACAAAAAGAGCCCTGGGTAGAACACCTGCTCAATCCTGGGCATCTCTAGTAGGGATCCTGCACTCTTTGCCACGAATGAGTTTGTCAGACAGTGGCAGAAATTCTGGTGAGCTGATCCCAGGATTAGTTCGTTAGTGTGGCAAGTCTCCCAAACTCCTTCCGAATCTGTTGGCAGCCGGGCAGTAGTTTTCGTGCCTATCAGCCATAGTAGTACATAGGACTTAAAGGACATTGGTGCTTGGGGGGGGTCAACAGTGGGAGGGCTTCTAATGTCCTGGCCCCACTGGTGGACCTCCTGCTGGCACCTGGTATTTCTGGCCACTGTGTGACACAGAGTGTTGGACTGGATGGGCCTTTGGCCTGATCCGACATTGGCGTCTCTTATGTTCTTATGTTCTTAAGACCTTTCTCTGACTGAGACCCTGGAAAGCCCCTCGAAGTCAGAGCTGACATGACCAATGCTCCCTCTAAGCTGTGGAGTCTTGTGAGCAAAAATTCTACTTTTTGAGCTCCTGGGATTCAAGCTGTGAGCGAGTGATTTGGCTACCGCACAAAGTAGTTTGCTCTGGAGCCAGCCTTCCTGAGCTAAGACAAAAATGTGTGTGCCGAAGGCTAAAAAACTGTGAGCTAGCTTGTACTAACTCAGCTTAGAGGGAACACTGGACATGACCCAGCCAGATTCACAGCTTTACTCGGTGGAAGGAAACTTCATGTGCTTATATGAGGTGGAGAAAGTCCATGCTTTCCTAGAGTGTCTGATTCGAGCAGGGCTGCAGGGGGGTGTGGCTAGCAGGGCTGGCCCATCCACTAGGCACACCCAGGCAATCGCCTAGGGGGCCAGAGGTGGAGGGGTGCCAACCAGCTATGTTGCTGTCCTGCCTGCCAGCCCACAGCAAGGTCGCCTGTGGTGGTGGAAAGTGCCGCCAGGTCACAGCTGACTTCTGGCAACCCCGTTGGGTTTTCAAGGCAAGAGACATTCAGAGGTGGTTTGCCATTGCCTGCCTCTGTGTAGTGACCCTGGGCTTCCTTGGGGGTCTCTCATCCAAATGCTATCCAGGGCTGACCCTGCTTAGCTTCTGAGACCTGAGGAGCTTGGGCTAGCCATCTAGGTCAAGGCAGATAAAAAAACACTGCCTGTGTCTGTGCAGCAGCCCTGGACTCCCTTGGGGGTCTCCCATTGGACTACTAACCAGTTCTGACCCTGCTTAGCTTCTGAGGTTTGATGAGGTCGGGTTAGCCTGGGCCATCCAGGTCAGAGCAAGGGCACCCTTGGGCTGTTCCTGGCAAGAAGGGGTACAGAATTCCAAGGATCTGTCGGGTTGCCCTGGGGTAAAAAAACGAGGATGGGAGGAAGCGATGACCAGGAAAACCAGAAGCACTACTCTCCAGAGACACCAAATCACTTCCCAAGATTGCCCTGAGGAGCATAGAGAGTGGGTAAAATGCCTCTGGGGGTTAGCAGCAGCATCTCTCCTATAACCGCGGATCTTGTTTGTGGATATAAATGGAGGCCCCACCGGGAATCTTGTCTGGTGGCTCTCGGCAGCCCTGACTGAACGGTGTGTTCTTTTGTTGAAAAAATGTGGAGTCTGTTTCTTTTAGGCGCGGGATCTCTGGCTGAGTTGTAGAGCATGAAAAGGAGGGCTGCACTGAGCATGGAGCAAAAACAAGAGACGATTAGTGTAGTGGGAGGAGAAGTTGTTTTATTTCACTCTGAGAGCCCCTCCGTGTTTCACGTGTGGTTCATCGGGGGGGGGGATCTGTAAGATGTCATCGTCTGAACACTTCCCACAGCAAGACTGGGGGGGGGGTTGTAGTTTTGCATTTTGTGCACTGGTGTGTGTGTCTGTGTGTGCTTTTGCCTGGAAGTCATGGCAACCTCTGGCGACTCCTGCTAGGGCATGGAGCGCATTCAGAGAATTGGTTTGATAGCCTGCCTCTGCCTTCTGGCCCTGGTATTCCCTGGAGGTCTCCCATCCAAATACTTGCCAGGTGCCAGAGTCCCACAGCAATCAGTTCCCAACAGCTTTCATTCAAAAGAGTAAAGTTTATTGAGTACAGTAAAGGCAGATCTTCTGTGCATACATTCTGCGTTAGAACTGATTGCAATCGCGCCCAAAGGGGAGTTATACATAAATCAAAGGGTCCCCCTGATGGAGCTAGGCCAATCAGGGAGCAAGCAAAAGCCTGCCTAACCTAACGGGTCTACGCTCTCAGGGAAAGCAGCAGCGAGGTACCAAGGTCACCGGCGTAGGCTATAAGATAAAACGAGTCAGGAAAAATGAAACTTCAGATTCCATTGCAGAGACATACCATCCTCCACCCACCCCCCTCAACCAGCTATGGCAGCTGCTTAGCTGACACCAGGGTTGGCCCTGCTTAGCTTCCAAGATCTGACGAGATCAGGCTTGCCGGCACTACTCAGGTCAGGGCAGCAAGGGCGTTTTTTGAGAAGAAGAAGAAGAAGAAGAAGAAGAAGAAGAAGAAGAAGAAGAAGAAGAAGAAGAAGAAGAAGAAGAAGAAGAAGAAGAAGAAGAAGAAGAAGAGGAGGAGGAGGAGGAGGAGGAGGAGGAGGAGGAGATTGGATTTATACCCCGCCCTTCACTTGGAGTCTCAGAGCAGCTTACAGACTCCTTTCCCTTCCCCTCCCCACAACAGACACCCTGTGAGGTGGATGGGGCTGAGAGAACTCTGACACAAACTGCTCTTTTCCAAGGACAGCTGTGCCAGAGCTTGTGACTGACCCAAGGTCACATCAGCGGGTGCAAGTGGAGGAGTGGGGAATCAAACCCGGTTCTCCCAGATTAGAGTCCGCACACTTAACCACTACACCAAACTGTTTCCTATCTTTGCCAGAGTTTTATCAATGAATATGTGCACGCTGTCAGCCAAGATGGGGGCACAATTCAGTTAAGAGACATGGAAACAGTACCAAGCTGTGTGCGACAGAATTCCCAATGAAATTTAGAATTGTTTCTCGATAGCTGCTGTGAAGGGGGCTGAAGGACTCTGCTGATCCCTACATGCAGTAGAAGCGAGAATCATTTCTGAAAAATCTTTATTCAGATATTCATATCCAGCCTTTTGATTCAAAAATCTCCAAAGTGGCTAACCAAAAAAACACACACACACCTTTCTCATCCTTGTGCCTCTGTATGGGGCCTCCTGCCACTGCTTGGCACCCTTGCCCTGGTCCCATCCCCTCGCCCTGGACCCTCCTGGAAGGTCTGAGCCTCCCCCCAGAGAAGTCCGGACCATGTGCTCTGTGCCACACTGTGTCAGAAGTTACCACTTCGACCCGGCACATGGCTGGGTTCCCCGCTTTGGTACTCGTTCTCTGTCAGCCTGATGCACCTGGACAGCCGAAGCGGCAGAGTCAATTAGCGACGATCTCCGGTGACTTGTCGCCGGCTAATTACACGTTTTGCTGGCTCCCTTGATGCTGATGCAAAGTGCCACCTCCTGCAACAGAGGACGGGGGCCGCAGGTAATTTCTCTAAACACCCATGACAGGCGGCACCTGTTCTTCTTGCCTCCCGCCTGCCAAAGCCTCCCGTGCCACTTGATTGACACTGTCGGGACTTTTGCTGATTCTACCACACCAAGAAATGTACAGCCCCCTCCCCCCCAGACACACACACACTCTCAATCCCCGGCTTCCTTCTTATGGATTGAGTACAGTAAACTGGGCTGAACTGGGTTTTGAACTGGGCTGAACTATGCACCTTTCATCCTGCTTTTACAGCATCGCTTTCTCGTTTCTGCAACCTGGTTTTTGCATGTCTTATGCCATTGCCTATAAGCCAATACTGCTTTTATTGCGTTGTTTTCTGAATTTGTAATTCGGTCTTATCAGAATGTTTATTGTATGTCTTAGACGGTTCCTCTTGCATGGTTAATTTTTGGGATCCGCCTTGAGTCTCAGTGAGAAAGGGGGACTATCGTTCAAGTAAGTACAACTATTAAACACAACTCCCAGTTCTGCCTTCTCCAAGAATCCAAGTAAAACCTGACCTTCCCTTTATGGCTAGTCATGCTGATGCTGCACAGTAAGAATGGCGTTAGCATTTTTAAAAGGATCCTGATAATGCGCATGTACCCAGTGACTATATACGTTCTCCCCTGCTGGTAGCTTTCATGTATCACTGCCAAACCTCTGGCTGAAAGCAGAATAACATAAGAGTTGCCCTGCTGGATCGGATCAAAAGTCCATCGGTCTCTCCCATTTTTATCTCTCCCTTCCTCCAAGGAGCTCAGGTTGGCATATGTGGTTCTCCCTTCCTCTACCTGAGAGGTGGGGTAGGCTGAGAAAGAGTGAATGACTAGCTGAAGGTCACCTAGTGAGCTTGGTTGCTGGGCAGGTTTTCGAACCCGGGTCAGTCCAAGCCTCACACTGCAACTGCTACACAGGCTCTTGTTTAGCATTCTGTCTCCACCAGCAGCCACCCAAGTCCTTCCCAAGGATCAAAAACAGGCAATGAAGGTCACAACCTTCCCCCGACGTTTTCAAGCCATCATTTGTGACGATCATGTGTCACAAAGGCTCCATTTATTAATCATGGTTTATAGATATCGCTAAGAGTGTATCCATTTAATTCTTTCTCCAAGCCTTCAAAGCCCAAAATCATTACCGTATACTATGAAAACAGCCACGGAAAGTGGTGTGAAGAAATACGTGGACCTAATTAAGCCACTTAGTCCATTTCCGTGGGTGTGATCCCGCCCCCAAATCCAAGTATTATGAGAGAGGTCGTCATAACAGTGATTTTGCCAGTTTTACTTTCCTATCTCTGGAATGGCACTGTACGTTGACACTCTTCCTTGCTGTCAGATGCCAAAAGCCTTGAATACAGATGTTTTCAGACCAGACAGAGGGCTCACTGCCATCTCTGTCACTAGAACACAAGAGGGATATTCATGCTGCAATGCATAATCCTTCTGTCCCGAGACCTGGGAGGTGCTGTTGCTTGATGTAAAGCATTCCAATTCTGTTGCCTGCGAGTGGCTGAGGGATCCTTCCGCTGGACCCTGAGGTTTGGGTGCATCTCTCTATTCCCAACGCCGCGGATCCCTCATGAGAAACTAACTCGCCACTCAGAACTTTCACACCATTTCGTTTTTGTGCCGAATTCTCGTTCTGCCTTTTCTTCTCAGTGTCGCTCATCCGGTGATAAATGACTCAAAGGAACAAGAGAAATGTGGCAGGCCAAAATAAATGACAATGACGTATTGTATCGCAAGGAAACAAAAATGGTTTTATCCATTCATTCCTAAATAGAAGAGGAATTCAGAGTAAGCCAGTGGAGTGGAGTGCCAGACTAGGACCTGACACAGGTTCAAATTCCCACTCTGCCATGGGAAGCCGGTCACTTTCTCTCATCCTACTCTACCTCACAGGGTTGTTGTGAGAATAAGATGAAGGAGTGGAGAATACTGCTGTAAGCTGCCTTGGGTCCCCACGGGGGGGAAAAGTGGGGTATAAATAAACACCCAATTATTTTAAGAGGTGGGCCTAGCCCAAATAGTTAATATTATCTTGGGGCCTTGTTTAAGTGTTTGGTTGTATTAAGTTAACAGACCACAACAGAAGCATTTAGAAAATCAAATGTCTGTTTATTTTAAAATTTTCACTGTTGATGGAAAACTTGCTTTTGTGCGCACATGTGTACATACGCATTCTTGCAACTAGAGAGACTCAAAAACCTACTAGTTCAGCTCACTTCCTGCTCACCAGTTGTCAGCAGGAACCCAGCTGTTTAGCAAGTCATTTAGATGTGTCTGAACAAATTCTGGTGTGTTTATTTCACCTGGTTGCATTGTATCTCATGTGTCAGAAAGCATGGTGCTGGGTGTTAGCTCCATCAGAACGGCTTGCCACAGTCATCACTTATTAAAACAAAATTGAAATAGGTGCTATTACATCCTGACCCAATTCCTACCCTTAGCCAATATTTTGGGTGTCATGGCATAATAGTGCTAATTGGCTTAAACAAAAAAAAATGGCGTTCACAGAAGGAGAAACCTATTAGGTCACCAACTGCAGCACGTTTTTGTAGCCATCTACCCCAAAAGGCACATAGTTAAAAGAAAAATATTATGTTTGATTGAGACTTACTATTTAGGTGTCTCTGTACACTTTCACAATCTGTCCATTATGCTCATTAATCTGCATCTTCCTCTGTTTATTGATGTCAGTGGACATATATCTTTGCAATTTTTTTTTCTCAATAGAGCCAATTATCGCTATATTATATCATGCCCCCAGGTATGTTGCCCAATGGTAGAACCACTGGCATCAATGGACTTCAGAAAGTGCAGTTCTGCTTAAGATGGATCTGCTGGTGTCATGGTATAATAGCAGCAGCTGGAAGAAGGAGGAGGAGGAGGAGATTGGATTTATACCCTGCCCTTCACTCGGAGTCTCAGGGTGGCTTACAATCTCCTTTCCCTTCCCCTCCCCACGACAGACATTCTGTGAGGTAGGTGTGACTGACCCCAGGTCACCCAGTTGGCTTCCTATGGAGGAGTGGGGAATCAAACTCGGTTCTCCAGATTAGAGTCCGCTGCTCTTAACCACATCAAAGGTTAGCAAGCAAACAACTAAAATGAAACATGTGCAGCTTCTTTGCAGTCACAAAGCTGCTCAGCACAAATGTCAGCAAACACCACTGAGCTGTATCCAACCAAAAGCTCACCTTGCATTTCATTACGGGAGTCAAGCAAGGCCAGTCCACTTGGTGACCGTGATCATGTATGTATCAGAGTTCTCGCAAGCCTATGTATTTACTCACTTCGTTTATACCTGGCCTTCCTCCCCAAAGGGGAGACTCAAAGCAGCTTACACCATTCTCCTCTCCTCCATTTTATCCTCACTGCAACCCTGTGAGGTAGCTTAGGCAGAGAGTGCAGGACTGGTCCAAGGCCACCCAATCAGCTTCCATGGCCGTGGGGATCCAAACCGAGGACTCCCAGACTGTAATCCGGCCCCCTAATCACTACACCAAGCTGGTTTATTGTGGCACATTTTATGGGTGTGGATGATGGTGGATTGATAACAGAGGCCTCATAGCCTAAATGGTAGCTGACCTTCTTCTGGAGTTAGAAGAATGCTCCCCACCACCCCCTTGCCCCTAACCAGGCCACAGCTTTCAGCTGAATCCCTGTCCCTGCCCTGGAGGCCATCGATGGGGCTCTTCCAATCACTCCGGACTCGTATCGCTACGCTCTTCAAAGCCATTTCCAAAGCCAAGCCGCTATTTCTCATGCCTAAATGAAGTCTTTTAAGAGCCTCCCGTTTGGCGAGAGAGTCCTGCTGCGGTGCGCTATTTCCAGACACTAATTAGCAATCTATTGATTTGCCGCAGTTGCTGTTTAATGTTTGTGCTCCAGCGCTGAGGACATACAAACGCAGCGGGTGTTCTCTGAAAGGGAGGGTGGGGGGAGGACCGCAGCCTGCTCGTCTCCTGTTCCCAGACATATGCTTAATGCCCGCCCGCCAAGCCACTCGCTTGTGCCGAGTTCAAGTGCACCGAGTCCCACTGGGGCATCCTAGCGAGGGATTCTTTGTCCCTGGGCAGAAGTTTGGGTGGGTGAGGTGAGTGGTAATTCACCAGCATCCTAGCCTTTGCATATGCAGAAGCAGGGTAGGATCGCAACTGACTTGGCTTCAGGGTAGAGTTTACAGCTCCAGGATGGGAAACACCTGGAAATTTGGGGGGTGGAGCCTGAGGAGGGCGGGGCTTGGGGAGGGGAGTCATTTTCTCCAGGTGACCTGATCTCTGTCACCTGGAGATCAACGGTAATCCCAGGAGATTTCCAGCCACAACCTGGAGGTTGGCAATTCTACTTAGGTGGGGTTAAGTTGTGTAAGTTTGCGCAGAGGTGCCATCAGAGCTGGACTTTGGGGAATCCCAACTCATGGTTTCATGAACAGCAACCTTTTGCACCTATATTTGTTGTTGTTCAGTCGCACAGTCGAGTCCGACTCTTCGCAACCCCATGGACCAGATCACGCCAGGCCTTCCGGTCTTCTGCCGTCCTCTGAAGTTTGCTCATCTTCATGTTCATTGCTTTGCAGCATCGGACTCAGGGGTCATTTCGTAGAAAAATAGCTAGGGGAACTCATTAGCATAACTCATTAGCATATGCCACACCCCCTGACATCACCGGAAGTGTGTCCTCCCTACAGCCGGCGGCGACCTCCAGCGGGCACCAGCAGGGAACTCCAGGCCCCGCCCTCCCACACCTCACCCGGGGGGATGGCGTCCCCCCGCGTCCCCCCCCAAATGACCCCTGATCGGACTTTCCTTTTACCATCAGACACCTCCACAACTGAGCGTCCTTTCGGCTTTGGCCCAGCCGCTTCACTCTTTCTGGGGTTACTTGTACTTGCCCTCTGCTCTTCCTCAGTAGCATATTGGACACCTTCCGACCTGAGGGGCTCATCTTCCGACGTCATACCTTTTAGCCTTTTGATACTGTCCATGGGGTTTTCTTGGCAAAAATACTGGAGTGGGTTGCCATTTCCTTCTCCAGGGGATCACACTTGGTCTGAGTTCTCTGCTGTGGCCTGTCCATCTTGGGTGCACCTATATAAAAGAAGACAAGACAGGCTTGCTCCTTTATAAACACTTGAACATGGAACCAGAAGATCATTTGAAAAATGCAAAGAAGAAATTAAACATTGGGTTACTCTTAAACAGAACATTGACCTGGAACAAGAGGCTGACACCTTCGTTACTATAGGATCACTCCTGGGGAAGATTGGGACGAAATGAGTTTATATCCGGATGCTCATTGAGAATGATGGACCTGTAATATTGCCAAGTTTTACAATATAATATGATTCTTACTTAACATGTGTTGTCCTCTATATCACGGAGTTTGTTTGTTTGTTGCACAACCTGGAGGTTGGCAACTCTACTTCGGTGGGGTTAAGTTGTGTAAGTTTGTGCAGAGGTGCCGTCAGAGCTGGACTTCAGGGAATCCCAGCTCATGGTTTCATGAACAGCAAGCTGTAATTTCATATTTGATACATACTTTACTGTGAGAGTGGCATTAAGGTCATTCAACCAGACCTCAAAAATCACCTGATTGCAGCCATGACCTCAAGCAAGTTTGCAACATTTTACTCTCTTCAGAATAGGGATGGCTTCATATTTCTCATTCCTAATTCCTGCTGCTCAAACCCAAAAATGCCCGTTTCAGATTCACTTCCGCAACCTGAACTTCTTGATTTTCATACCTTCTTCTGTGGACCTCACACAGAAAAGTATTGCTTCTTCATTGTTATTGTGGTTTGTCATCTCCTTGAGACAGCCAAAGTAGAAACCAGACCTAGCCTAATGTAGGATGAAATGAGATCGTGGAAGACATTAGGGTCTGTAACGATGAGATAAGTGAGATGTTAGCCGCCAGGCCACACTTACTTCCAGGACTGTATGGGGCAGAGGAAAGCGATCAGGTAAACTTTGAGGGAGGGGAACAGAGTTGTCCCCTCCCCTTTGAACCAGAAAACATGGGAAGTCTGACAAAATATAGTAGTGCTTTGTGCTGGTCTTCTGTCCAAGCTTTCATATGTGCCTAAAGGTTCACAAATAATTCTCTGAGCATATTCTGTCCTTCATAGAGTCACTCATCATCGACTCCCATGGTGGTCAAATCTCCATGGCCATATCCTTTTCACCAATCCCCTGTGGGTTTCTTCAACAGGTCAACCAGTGCACCCCCCAATAGATTTGCCATTTGTGCGTATGTCTGCGCGTGTGAGTGTGTGTGCACCTGGGAGTCATGGCGACCCCTGGTGACTGACCCCTTGTGGGAGCCTGGAGGATATTCAGAGAGGTGGCTGGATAAAGCCTGCCCCCACCTCCCGGCTGCTGGAATTTCCAAGGAGGTCTCCCATCCAAGTACTTGCTGGAGTCGACCCTGCTTAGCTTCTGAGATCTGATGAGATCGGGCATGCCTGGCCTATCCAGGTCAGGGAAGATTCCCCAACCTTGACGATTTTAGGAGCTAAAGATGACACTGATGGTGATGCTCTAGGATTTCCCTTCATCTCAATGGTCTTTATCTTAAAAAGCAGGGAAATTACCTAGAGCGTCACCCGGAAGTGATGTCACACAGCCTCCTAAAACTCCACCCTCTCCAAAGCACTGCCCCCAAAACCTCCTGGCATTTGCCAGCAAAGGGCTAGGAACCCTAAGCCCAGACCCCTGCAGGTTAGGAAAAGAGAATGGGGGGGAAGCTTAAGCCCCTTGTCCATGTATGCCATAGGCCTGCTCTGGATCAGGCACCACATGTGCAAGAATTGTGCTAGAAGCCATCGTGATGGCAGCTACAAGCATGAACGGCTTCAAGAGAGAATTAGATAAGCATATGGAGCAGAGGTCCATTGGTGGCTATTAGCCACAAGGTATTGATAGTGACAGACTTCACGTTCCTGGGATCCCAGATCACCGCAGACTGTGACAGCAGTCATGAAATTAAAACACGCCTGCTCCTTGGGAGGAAAGCGATGGTGAACCTGAACAGCATTATAAAAAGTAGAGACATCACCCTGCCAACAAAAGTCCGCATGGTCAAAGCAATGGTATTCCAGTAGTCATGTATGGCTGCGAGAGTTGGACTATAAGGAAGGCCGAGCGCCGAAGAATAGATTCTTTTGAACTATGGTGCTGGAGAAGACTCTTGAGAGTCCCTTGGACTGCAAGAAGAACAAATCAGTCAATCCTAAAAGAAATCAACCCTGACTGTTCCCTGGAAGGCCAGATAATGAAACTGAAGCTCAAATACTTTGGCCACCAAATGAGAAGGGAGCACTCACTGGAGAAGACCCTGATGCTGGGAAAGATTGAAGGTCAAAGAAGACGGGGACGGAAAAGGATGAGATGGTTAGACAGTGTCATCGATGCAACAAACATGAAGTTGAGCCAACTTCAGAGGACAGCGGAAGACCGGAAAGCTTGGCGGGAGCTGGTCCATGGGGTCGCAAAGAGTCGGACTCGACTGTGCGACTGAACAACAACAAACATTGATAGGGACTCTGGGGCAAGTGATGCTCTGTATCTTGGTGCTTGGGGTGGCAACAGTGGAGGGCTTCTAGGTCCTGGCGCCACTGCTGGACCTCCTGATGGCACCTGGTATTTCTGGCCACTGTGTGATACAGAATGTTGGACTGGATGGGCCTTTGGCCGGATCCAACATTGGCTTCTCTTATGTTCTTAATTGTGGACCTGCAACTGTTACACAGGATACAGCGTGAGGGCTCCAGTCCCAACTTGTATTCTCTACAGTGTGTGAATTGATAAGAGTGAACTCCCTGTTGCTTGGGACAATTTGGCAACATAAAACTGCTTTCCTTCAGTGCATGAGAGTCCCTGCCGTGCGTACAAAAGGTAGGAGCATTAGCGAGACAGGTAGCTGTCGGCATACCACAGAGACTTGTGGAACAGCCCTGGGCAGAGCTGCAAGGGTGTGAAGCTGCTGTTTTTGGGCCAGGAGGGGGAGGAAACGAGGATTTGCTCCAGATGAGATGGGAAAGCCCCTGTGGGGAAGAAGTCCAGATGATTCCTCCCCCCTCTGGATTGCACATGCCTGTTTTAGCCCTGCCTTGGATGCGGCGTTCTGCCACCCTACCAAGCACAGTTTGAAAGCAGGGGAACAAAAAAAATTCCCACTGCGGTGCGTTCTATCACCACGAGAGAGTCTCCATTGCATCCGATTAACAGCCTTCCATCAGGCGTTTCTTTGTTCTCCACTCATGGCTTATTAGGGGCCTGCGATTTAAGCAGCACGTCTGTAAAAACCGGCTTGGGGGCCCAGCATGTCACGCTGACAAACAGGTCTACAAAAGCACCAATCAATGGTTAATGATCGAGCCGACAAGAACTCCGCAGGGAAGTATTTGGATGTGTTTGCTGGGAAACAACATCTCCTGCTGGAGACACTTTCTCACTATCCTCCTTCCCCCACACACCCCCTAAGTCGTCTGAAGAAATGGAAAGCGTCTATTCCGTGCAAGACTGTAAGCCACCAAAATAACTGTAGTTCACAGACTGGCGTTGCTAAAGAACTCTGTAGGCTCAAGCTAACATCTACTGAAGGATCTGTTATACTTTTTATCTCGCCCTGCCCATGTGTCTGCCCTGACCTTGATGGCCCAAGTTAGCCTGATCTCATCAGATCTTGGAAGCTAAGCAGAGTCAGGCCTGGTTAGTGCTTGGATGGGAGACCACCAGGGGTCATTTCCTGCAGGAGCGCACAGGAGCGGAGCTCCGGCAGTAAAGAGCCCAGGGGGCGGGCACATGCAACAAGCCCCACCCCCTGCTCCCAGCAGCCCTCAGTCAGAGCAAGAAGCAGCCAGGTGAGTTGCAGAGCCCCCCGCCCGCCCCCCAGTCCAAAACAGTCCAGTGGCACTTTTAAGACCAAGTTTTATTCAGGTACAAGCTCTCCCTCCTCTGTGAGGGCAGATCTGCACGTCCCCCCCCCCCAAACTAGCAATCCAAAAGTCCAGTGGAGCCTGAGCGGTGGGTGTTGCCTTCTGACACACTTCCAGTGATGTCAGGGGCAGTGTTCCCTCTAAGCTGAGTTAGCGTGAGCTAGCTCACAGTTTTTTAGCCTCCGGCTCACACATTTTTGTCCTAGCTCAGGAAGGATGGCTCCAGAACAAACTAACTTATGTAGGAGCCAAATTGCTCGCTCACAACTTCAATGCCAGTAGACCACAAAATAGAATTTTTGCTCACAAGACTCCACAGCTTAGAGGGAACATTGGTCAGGGGGGGTGGCATATGCAAATAAGGTATGCTAATGAGTTATGCTAATGAGCTCCTGCACCTCTTTTTCTACGAAATGACCCCTGGAGACCACCAAGGGGTACCAGGGTAGCTATGCAGAGAAAGAAAGGTTAGGGCAAACCACCTCTGAACATCTCTAGCCTTGGAAACTCTACAGGCCCCACCACAAGCCAGCTGTGACTTCAAGGCACTTTCTACCACCACCTCTCTCTCCCACCCTTCCTCCAAGGAGCTGAAGGCCCCATACACGGCTCCCCATCCCAGTGTATCCCCACAATGATCCTGTGAGACAGGTCAGGCTGACAGAGGGGTCACTGGCCCAGTGCCATCCAGTGAGTTTTGTGGCTGTCAATAGGGCTGCGGTGGCTCAAGTGGATAAGATGCTGAACTGCAGGATGGAAGGTCGTTAGTTCAGCAGTTCGAGACCCGAGTGCCGCATGATGGAGTGAGCTCTCGTCTCTGGTCCCAGCTCCTGCCAACCTAGCAGTTCGAAAGCAAGAAATTGCAGGTGGAGAAATAGGTACTGCTTCGGTGGGAAGGTAACAGCGTTCTGTGCGCCTTGGCGTCTAGTCATGTCGGCCACATGACCATGGAAACGTCTTCGGACAGCGCTGGCTCTTCGGCTTGGAAATGGAGATGAGCACTGCCCCCTAGAGCTGGATTTGACTGGCTTTCGAGCAAGGGAAACTTTTATCTTATAGGGATTTGAAGCCATCGGCCCAATCTTTGTCCTGCACCCTAAGCACTACGTTGGCCATCCTCCAAGGAGCTCAGGACATTTACGTGGCTTTCCTCTCCCCTCTCTTAACCTCACGACAACATTGAGGAATATTAGGGTGAGAGAGAGACCAAGAGAGCAAGAAAGAGGGGAAAAAACTCATCCAGGCTGTGGTCACACGCACCCAATAATCCACTTTCCATCCACTTTCAGTGCACTTTCCAACTGGATTTTACTGTGTGAACTGGCAAAATCCAATTGGAAAGTGGATTGAAAGTGTATTACTCAGTGTGTGTGATCAGAGCCCCAGTGTCGCCCAATGAGTTTCATGACTGTGTGGAGATTTACATCTGGATCCATCTGACCACTACAACACACCAGCTATATTAAAAGCAAGGTATTTCTCTTAAGAGGCAGGGAAGTGGGTGGGGCAGAGTTAGATAGGAAAATGTAGTCCATCAGAAAGAGAGAGAGAGAGGTAGAGGTTCCCTTGCTCGAAAGCCAGTCGAATCCGACTCTAGGGTTGCGGTGCTCATCTCCGTTTCAAAGCCGAAGAGCCAGCACTGTCCGAAGACATTTCCGTGGTCATGTGGCCGGCATGACTAAATACCAAGGTGCACGGAATGCTGTCACCTTCCCACCCAAGTGGTACCTATTTATCTACTTGCAATTTCTTGCTTTCGAACTGCTAGGTTGGCAGGAGCTAGAAGTAGAGACGGGAGCTCACACCGTCTTACGGCACACTCGGGTCTTGAACTGCTGGACTACCGACCTTCCAGAGCCTGCAGTTCGGCATCTTAACCACTTGAGCCACCGCAGTTCCCTCCATCAGAAAGGCAAGGTCTAAAACACTATTGTCCTACTGGAGAACCAGGCCCGACCTGGAAGTATTTATAGTGGCACTTGGTGGGTTGGTCAGTTGGTGAAGCCATTCAAGGGCTCCCAAAGGATGCTCTTGCCCTTTTTGCACCCTACTTGAGTGAGGTGCTTGCTACTACAATGGGGCCCCATCGTGCAAATCAAAGGAAGAAGAGGAGGAGGAGATTGGATTTATACCCCGCCCTTCACTACCCAAGAGAGTCTCAGAGCGGCTTACAAACTCCTTTCCCTCCCCACAACAGACACCCTGTGAGGTAGGTGGGGCTGAGAGAGCGCTGACAGAAACTGCTCTTTTTCAAGGACAGCTCTTATCAGGACAATGGCTTGCCCAAAGTCATCCAGCAGGTGCCAGTGGAGGAGAGGGGAATCAAACCCGGTTCTCCCAGGTTTGAGTCAGCACACTTAACCACTACACCAAACTGGCTCCCTATTGCATCTCTGCAGTAGCTCTGGCCCAGTCTTCTCTTGACCAACTCTGCCTCCGCTCAATCATTCCCAACATGCAGCGACAGAGGAATTGTTCATCCTTCTCAGACGAGGCTACCTGTTGCATCTCTGCATGATGTGGATTTACCTCTGTCTAACCAGAATGGCATGCCAAGGACCGTGAACTGAACAGAAAGACAGGGTTCTGTGGAGAGCATCCCTCCCTTTAACTTCCATCAGAGGCGGATGGGTACCCTCTATCACGGCAAGAAACAACTCCAGCTGAGAATAGGGTTGCCAGCCTCCAGGTGGGACCTGGGGATCTCCCGCTTTTACAACTAATTTCCAGCTGACAGATCAGCTCCCCTGGAGAAAATGGCTGCTTTGAAGCGTGGACTCTATGGCATTGTACTATGCTGAGGCCCCTCCCCTTCCCAAACCCCGTACTCTCCTGGCTCCACCCCCAAAGTCTCCAGGTATTTTTCAACCCAGACCTGGCAACCCTAGCTGAGAACCACACCCCCTCCCTCCATCTTCCAGCTAGCATCAGACGGAAGGGCAGGAAACCAACAAGAGCAACTTCCTCTCTCCAAGGAGCTTTTTCTTCCTTTATTTCTCTGACTCTTCAATACTGTTTTAGGGGGGCAACATTTGGCTAAAAAACAGGATATGAATGCAGACCTATAGAAAGTGAGGCTAGGTTTGGTAAGCCCACAGTAAAGATCCACCCCACCATAATATCATCTCGAACACCCTGACCATTCTTAAGACTACTTGGCTAAACTGTGTCCATAAAAGGAAACAGTTCTTCTAAACTTAATTTTTTCCCTTAACAACAGAAGTTGTTATAAGCAGGGCTATTTTTGGGCAGGAACGCCCAGGAACGGAGTTCCAGCTGGCTCCTGAGTTGGCCACGCCCAGCAGGAACTCATTAGCATAATAGGCCCAACCCCACAGCAGAAACTCATTAGGATTGGCTACATTAGGGATGTGTGGCCTAACATGCAAAGGAGTTCCTGCTACAAAAAAAGCCCTGGGTTTTGACAACAAACAAGGTAAACAGAATAACAAGCAAAAGGTGGGTGTGGCTGGATGACCACACTTCTGGTAACATGGGGGGGCGGCCTAATGTGCTAATGAGCTGTGCTGTCAGGGGTGTGGCCCAATATGCTAATGAGTTTCTGCTGTTGGGTGTGGCCTATTATGCGAATGAGTTCCTGCTGGGCTTTTTCTACAAAAAGAGCCCTGGAAGTGTGGTGTAGTGATTACTATATTATATAAGCGTGGTGTAGTGATTAAGAGTGGCAGATTCTAATCTGGACAACCGGGTTTGATTCCCCACTCCTCCTCCACATGAAGCCAACCTGGGTGACCTTGGGTCAGTCTCAGTTCTCTCAGAACTTTCTCAGCCCCACCTGCCTCACAAGGTGCCTGTTGTGGGGAGAGGAAGGGAAGGCATTTGCAAACCACTTTGAGATTCCTTAGGGTAGTGAAAAGTGGGGCATGAAAGCAGGGTATAAAAACCAGCTCTTCTTCTCCTCCTCACCAGAAGGGATTCAGTCACGAGGATGAAAAACATCACTGAGTGCTCTAACAGAAGACTGGACAATTAGATAAATAAGTACCCTTTTTCATGTTGTAAAGAAGAAGAAGAAGAAGAGATTGGATTGATACCCTGCCCTTCACTTGGAGTCTCAGAGCGGCTTACTAACTCCTTTCCCTTCCCCTCCCCACAACAGACACCCTGTGAGATAGGTGGGGCTGAGAGAGCTCTGACAGAGAGTGCTCTTTTTCAAGGACAACTGTGCCAGAACTATGGCTTGCCCAAGGTCATCCAGCAGGTGCAAGTGGAGGAGTGGGGAATCAAACCCGGTTCTCCCAGATTAGAGTCTGCACACTTAACCAATACACCAAACTGGCTCTCAGGTATCCCTCCAGTTCTTAATGCAGGAAGTAACTGGACCTCAGCTGTTGTTGCTCTTGAGTGTGCTAGAATGGAGGGATTGGAAATTATATATCTAAATTGCTCAGGGGGAGGGAGAGAGAGAGAGAGGTAGATTTTGCTTTGGTAAAGAATCCATTTCCTAATTAGGACTACTGATCGTGCCGCAAAAATGCCTTCTAGTTCAACCATCCTTTGTTCTACCTATTCAAATACAATATATTGACCAGCTCTCTGAGCTACCTGAGGAATAAAGAGACAGCCACTGCGGTGTGTCCATATTTTTAGTCACAGTAAATAACTTCCAATAGATGCACGGAGGGAGGGGAGAAGACTAGAAAATAACTCAGAGAGCACCGGCGCCTTGGGCAGAGGTGAGGTGGGAATTGCAGCAAGGAAGAGAATTTCTTCACCAGAAAATGACAGATGATGCAACCGTGTTCCGGAGACCTTGTTCCCCGCAGCGTGGAAGCTAACAAGACTCACAGAAGAGCCCTGAGAGGGCCACTAAAGGAAAATAGGATGCACAGCTCTCAGGATGGGTGGGACGTCATCTTATTTAGAAGCTTTTAATAATATATCTAGGACAGGTCCTTGTAATAGCTGTAAGTTTTTGAGTGCTCTTTTCCTGCATTCCTCATCACGGTGCATGCTTTTCCTGTTTGATACATGGCCTTGTCTTTTTCTCCTTTAAAAGGCAAAGTGGGGAAGGAGCCCAGGACTTGTTGTTGCTCAGTCGCACAGTCGAGTCCGACTCTTCGCGACCCCATGGACCAGATCAAGCCAGGCCTTCCTGTCTTCCGCCGTCCTCTGAAGTTGGCTCAATTTCATGTTCGTTGCATCTATGACACTCTCTAACCATCTCATCCTTTGCCGTCCCCATCTTCTTTGACCTTCAATCTTTCCCAGCATCAGGGTCTTCTCCAGTCACCGCAGGGCTCTTTTTGTAGCAGGAATTCCTTTGCATATTAGGCCACACACCCCTAATGTAGCCAATCCTCCAATAGCTTACAGAGCTCTTCTTACAGGAGCTACTGTAAGCTCTTGGAGGATTGGCTACATTAGGGGTGTGTCACTTAATATGCAAATGAGTACCTGCTACAAAAAGAGCCCGTTCCCTTCTCATTGGGAGGCCAAAGTATTTGAGCTTCAGTTTCATTATCTGGCCTTCCAGGGAACAGTCAGGGTTGATCTCTTTTAGGATTGACTGATTTGATCTTCTTGCAGTCCAAGGGACTCTCAAGAGTCTTCTCCAGCACCATAGTTCAAAAGAATCTATTCTTCAGCGCTCGGCCTTCCTTATAGTCCAACTCTCGCAGCCATACATGACTACTGGGAATACCATTGCTTTGACCATGCGGACGTTTGTTGGCAGGGTGATGTCTCTACTTTTTATCATGCTGCTTAAGTTCGCCATCGCTTTCCTCCCAAGGAGCAGGCGTCTTTTAATTTCATGGCTGCTGTCACAGTCTGCGGTGATCTGGGATCCCAGAAACGTGAAGTCTGTCACTACTTCCACGACTTCCCCTTCTATTTGCCAAGGAGTGATGGGGACGGACGCCATGATCTTAGTTTTTTTTTATGTTGACCTTCAAGCCCACTTTTGCGCTCTCCTCTTTCACTCTGATGCCCAGGACTAGCACTAGCAAAAGTAAATGGTGGTTGAAGGGTTAAACTGCCTGTCCCTTCCCTGCATGGCCTTAAGGCAAATTGAGGCCACAGGAGCCTTTCCGTTTCATTTTATGGAGGGAATGAAAAATGTGTTCTGTGTCTTTTTCTGCTTCAGGCTTCTGCTTTGCATGCAGAAGGTCCCAAGTTCAATCCCCGACATCTCCACTTAAAAGGATTAGGTAGCTGATAAAATGAAAAACGCTATGTGAGATCCTAGAGAGCCACTCCTGTAGAGAACAGTATTGCTTACTCTGACGATTAGCTTGGTAGGCTAATGGCCTGATTCAGTGTAAGACGTGTGCTCATTCAGAAGGTCTCCAACTCAAACCTCGATTGTCTCCAGCTAAAAGACATTAGGGAGTATTTATTTATTAATTAGATTTTTTTTTTTTAGTTGCTGCACACCCAAAGGGTCTCACGGAGACTTACAGCATTAAAACCAATAAGGTAAAAACATAAAAACAAATAACAAATATAAAATAGTAACATTAAAATATGTGGCTATCACCATACCACTATTAAAACAGCCCAAACATGTGGTTACCCTCCAAAGGCCAACCTAAACGATTCAGCCTTGCATGCCCTGCAGAAACTAAAGAAGTTCGGCACAGCACGGGTGTCATCCAAGAGTGCATTCCACAGGGTAGGGGCCACAACTGAGAAGGCCCTTCCCCTGGTGAAGGCTAAATGAGTCATCCTGGGGTCAGGCACCTACAAGAGGCCCCTATACAATGACCGAAGGGAGCACGGGGGGTTGTAACAGGAGAGGCAGTCCCACAGGTATGAGGGTCCGAGACCATTAAGGGATTTAAAGGCTAACACCCTCACCTTGAACTGGATCCAGAAACAAATTGGTAGCCAGTGCAGCTGCCACAGAATTGGAGTAATATGAGCTGACCATGATGCCAGCAACCCATGATGCCAGGCCAGCAACCTGTCAGCCACATTCTGGACCATCTGCAGTTTCCGAAGGATTTTCAAGGGTAGCCCTACGCAGAGTGAATGGCAGTCATCCAAGAGAGAAAGACCCCTCTCTACCTGAGGTCTTGAAGAACCACTGCCTCTCAGAGGAGACAATACTGGGCCAAGCGGACAACTGCCCTGTCTCCATATAATTGAACTTTCCAGGGGTCATTTCGCAGAAAAAGAGGTGCAGGAGCTCATTAGCATAACTTATTTGCATATGCCACACCCCCTGACATCACCGGAAGTGTGTCAGAAGGCAACACCCGCCGCTTAGGTTCCACTGGACTGTTTTGGATTGCTAGCTATTGGGGGGGGGGGATGTGCAGATCTGTCCTCACAGAGGAGGGAGAGCTTATACCTGAATAAAACTTGGTCTTAAAGGTGCCACTGGACTGTTTTGGGCCGGGCGGCTGGGGGGGGGAGCTCTACAACTTACCTGGCTGCTTCTTGCTTTGACTGAGGGCTGCTGGGAGCAGAGGGTGGGGTTTGTTGCATGTGCCCGCCCCCTGGGCTCTTTACTGCCGGAGCTCCACTCCTGTGCGCTCCTGCAGGAAATGACCCCTGCCACTTTGTGTGTTGACGAGCACATGGGGTGCATCAGAAGGTCCCAAGGTTCAATCCCTTGGATCTCAGGAATCAATTCTGGGGAAGACTGTGAACCCCACCCCTAGGAGAGCCACTGCCAGTCATAGGAACCAGTACTGGACTAGATGGACCACTGGGCTGACTCAGAAGAAGTCAGCTTCTTGCACCCAGTGTCGATGGTTGGTATCTCAAGGGCTTTTGGATCCATGTCTGACTCTGTTTTTTTTATTATTTTTTGCTCCATGTGTCATCCTTCTCTCTCTCCCGGGTGCTATGATTATCTGCTCCCTCAAAATAAGTATTCCTCAGATCTGGCATGCTGCTGTACTCTATTCCAGCGGGGAATGCAGGTTCCGTCTCTCAAAGGCCAGCTTGAAGGAAGTTCACCACAAGTTCAGATACAGTGAAACTTCTCGACTTGATGGCTACAACATGGTGAAACAAATCAGTTGTTTGGGGCCAAGGGGCTGCAAAAAGAATGCAGCTGGGGGGGAGGGGGGGCAGCTGAAGCCGAGTGAGAAAAGTTGCTTTGTGAATGACTTTGAGGAATTTGGCCATGTCCAGTTTGGCAGTTGGACAGGAACGGAATTTATTCAAAATAATAATAGCTTTTTGCAGAACGCCCGTAAGTAGGAAATAATGTAATGCATACATTTTGGGAACTGTCAAGACTGTAACTGTCAAAAAAAATTTTACGGTACAGTTGAAGGGGAGGTCACATGAATTTTTAAATCTGCCCCCAAGAACTTCTTCTCCTTCTTGATTTTCATACCCTCTCCTGTGACCTCACACCAAGTTTCCCCACAAAAGTATTCCTTCTTCGTTGTTATTGTGGCTTGTTATTTCCTCAGAACACAGACTGGGGCCAAATGAGATGATACAGAGTCCCCAGGAAGGCCCCCAAAATGCCCGCCATCTTGAAGCAGTGCGTTCCCAGCTGGGAATTCCTTTAAGCCAGCAACTGCACAGCACATGGGAAAAGGGGGCTCCTGCCTCCCGCCCCCCAGCTATTTTCTGACCTGAAATGGCCCCGGGGGGGGGCATACTGGCATACATACAAGAACAGAAATGTCGTTACAACTCCAGGTGCAGGGACATACGCCCTCCTTCCCCAAGCTGTAGGAAGGCAAATATGAACATATGAAACTGCTATACTGAGTCAGGCCACAAGCTCACCTCGTCTGGTGTAGTGGTTAAGAGCGGTGGTTTCTAATCTGGAGAATCCGGTTCGATTCCCCACTCCTCCACTTGAAGCCAGCTGGCTGACCTTGGATCAGTCAAAGGCCTCTCAGAGCTGTCCTCTCAGAGCTCACTCAGCCCCACCTACCTCACAGGGTGTCTGCTGTGGGGAGGGGAAGGGAAAGTGATTGTAAGCCACTCCGAGACTCCAAGTGAAGGGCGGGTATGTTGGAAGAATCCAATCTCTTCTTTCTTCTTCTTTGTCTCCTTTTACTTCCAGCAGTACCCAAAGGTCCCAGAAAGGTATTTCCTATTTCCTGCCCCCTGAGAACCATTTCTGTTTAACAGGGTTGATGTTCTTGAAGATGAGTGAGAGCTAGCATGGTGTAGTGGTTAAAATGTCAGACTCGGGTCTGGGAGATCCAGGTTTGAATCCCCACTCCTGCCATGGAGGCTTGCTGGGTGACCTTGGCCCTGTCACATGCTCTCAGCCTAACCTACCTCACAGGGCTGTTGTGAGGATAAAATGGAGGAGAGGAGGAGGATGTAAGCCACTTTGGGTCCCCATTGAAGTGAAAGAAGGGATATAAACAAATAAGCTGTGTCCAACGTCTGCTTGTGTGCTCTGGAGTGATTGTGTGGTTTAAGGATTCTTCTGAAATCCTCCTCATCCAAATGTCTCCCCAGATTTTGGAGTTCCTGGTCTTTCCAAAGCAGAATTGATGCATTAGGAATGAGCTGTTATTCCCTTTTGATTTCCAAACTTTGTACAGAACGCTAGGCATACACAATTTTGACTCCGCTTCTTCAGTTCATTCGCATCTTTCCCCTGCCTCTGTATCATTGATGCATAGGTGAGCATTGCACATTGCACACTTTGCCAAAAAAAAACCCCGATCTTGATATTGGTGCACATTCAAGCCAATGCAAGTTTCTTTTTGTGGCTTCTTAGACATGTACTGCTGTGCTTGTGCACACTGGTAAAACATGGTGCAAAAAGAGCCTTGATGCAATGGTGCCCACAATTGTGTCACAATTGCTTTTTTGTAATGTTTTGATTAGTGTACATAGACAACATGGGGGTAGACAGCACATAAACAGAAGGACCTGAAAGTACTGAGTATTTGTACATGCTCCGGTATTGGATTTAAGACTAGAAATGTTCCTAATTCACCTAAAATTAAGGAACTCAGTGCAGAGTGAAATTCTAGAATGATAGCGGGATGAGAAAATGACTCCTAAGATGTTGTCCTTTTACATTTCCCTGCAGAATCCCCATCAGTGATGATGAGCATCCTATTCAGCAAATGGATATATAGGGCCGGTTTGGCCTTTAATTCAACACTGGCTGATTCTGCATTGGCTTTTCCCTCCATTGTTTTACAAAACCAACGTTGGAACAGAAATTCCCCTCTGCATTGCATGCTGCTGTCACTTTCTTTGGTCACTGGATTTTATGGTACCCTCCACCAGGGGTCATTACGTAGAAAAAGAGGTGCAGGAGCTCATTAGCATAACTCATTTGCATATGCCACACACCCCTGACATCACCAGAACTGTGTCAGAAGGCAACACCCACCGCTCAGGCTCCACTGGACTGTTTTGGATTGCTAGCTATTGGGGGGTGGACATGCAGATCTGTCCTCACAGAGGAGGGAGAGCTTGTACCTGAATAAAACTTGGTCTTAAAGCTGCCACTGGACTGTTTTGGACCGGGGGGCTGGGGGTTGGGCTCTGCAGCTTACCTGGCTGCTTCTTGCTTTGACTGAGGGCTGCTGGGAGCAGGGGGTGGGGCTTGTTGCATGTGCCCGCCCCCTGGGCTCTTTACTGCCAAAGCTCCACTCCTGTGCGCTCCCGCAGGAAATGATTCCTGCCCTCCACACTCCATGCCGCTTTCTTTGATCATCGGATTTTATGGTACCTTCTGCATAGATTTATGAGGTGACTTTGCAGTCCGTACGGCGTTGCCCTGAGGTATCTGAATGTGGTTTTGAGCTGCATGTTTCCCCTCCCAGTTGAGAAAATGTGGAGCGAATGCTAGATCCAGAGTCGCCCACTGTCTTCAAGTGTTTCGTTTGTGGGGGTTCATAACAGAGGGCATCGAGGGAGCCTGCTGTGGTGGGGGCCAAACCCGATTCCACCTTGCCCTTATCCCAGCTATTAACTGGCCATTAGTGGGACATCAACGGGGCATCAATCCCTCTTAATGACCACTATCCATTCCCCACATCAATTCCCCTTAATTACCATTAAGCCTTTCACTATTGACAGCCACTTCCCACAATTACAGCGTTTTAACAAGCGTGTCAGCATCTGTGTAGCCCTGCTCAGTGACAGCAAGTAGTTCCTTAATAGGGGCCATACTGGGATTCAGATGAGGGATGGCACCACTTAAATCACCCACTGTCACACAGAACATGCATAACTCGAATCTCATGCACCACACCCATTAGAAGAGGAGGAGGAGGAGAAATTGTATTTATACCCTGCCCTTCACTACCTGAAGGAGTCTAAAAGTGGCTTGCAATCTCCTTCCCTTTCCCCTCCCCACAACCCTGTGAGGTAGGTGGGGCTGAGAGAGCTCTTTTGAGAACTGCTTGTGAGAGAACAGCTCTTAAGAACTTGTGACTGACCCAAGGTCACACCAGCAGCTGCATGTGGAGGAGTGGGGAATCAAACCCAGTTCTCCCCGATTAGAGTCCGCGCACTTAACCACTACACCAAACTTCATCCAGAGCACATGCCTCAAAATTTATCTATGCATACATTATTTTGTTACTGTTCCTCTAAGGAGCTCAGGGAAGCATTCGTGGTTCTCCCTTCCCCCGTTTCATTCCCCCAAATACCACACGGCTCTCTCTTCCCATTCCATAACATCCTGATATTACAAAGTCTTTTGTTACCACTACCTTCTTCACATGACTGGCTACCACTAACCAGAGGGAGGAAAACATGGGAACATAAGGATGTGGAAATCTTCTACAGATTGTACATCCCCCTAAACACACAGCTGCCGCCAAAAATGGCAGCTGCATGTCCAGCTCCCTCCTCCCCTTCTGTAACATCTCGACATCACCAAGTCCTTTGTTTCCACCATCCTATTCCACATCACTGACTTCCATGGATGAGAGGGAAGGGGGAAAACATGGAGCATCAGGATACGGAAATGTTCTCTTAATTGTACATTCCTGAAAACACACAGCTGCCACCAAAAATGGCAGCTGCCTATCTGGGTCCTCCGTATCTGGTTCTCTCCTCTCCCTTCTATATTACCAAATTCTTTGTTCCCACCACCCTATTTCACATCACTGCCTGCCACTGATGGTGGGGAGGGGACGTGGAGCATGAGGGTATGGAAGGGTTCAACTAATTTCAGAAGCAAGGGGAGCTAAATGCAGGGCTGCTCGCTTTGGTGGCAGTCACGCATCAAGGGGAATGTCTCATTTGTCCCTTGCACATGGCCCTTCTGTTTGGTGCAGTGGTTAAGAGCGATGGACTCTAGTCTGGAGAACTGGGCTTGATTCCTCACTCCTCCACATGCAGCCAGCTGGGTGACCTTGGGCCAGTCACAGTTCTCTCAGAGCTGTTCTCTCAAGAGCAATCGTCTCAGAGCTCTCTCAGGCCCAACTACCTCACAGGATGTCTATTATGGGGAGAGGAGGAAAAGGAGAGTGTAAGCTGTTCTGAGACACCGTTCAAATCTTCCTCCTCCTCCTCCTCCAGCAAAAGTAGCAAAGCATCTGCCAGCACGGTTTTGGAGAGAGGTTTACCCGCCTCTCCATCTGCAGGTGATGTTGCCTCTCTCTCCCCGGAGAGATGACTATTTGATTTGGATACAAGTGACAGATAAGACTGAACAGGCTTCGGGATGTAAGAGGGGCCTCTCCTGAGGATTCCCAACTCAATAAGCCCGCCAGGCCGGAGCTGCCTTCCCTCAGCCCCCCCCTTCCCCCGTAGGGGCGAGTTAGATCCCATCTCTGCCTGTGTATAACAGGGCAAGCAAGACAGACAAATGTATTTGGCCAACAAATATTGTTTTCTTTCCTTATTAGATGAAGGCTTTTGAATGCTTTATGAGCATCGGGTATTAAGTGCGTGAAGGGGGAGAGGGAGGGGGGGGGAATATCTCCCCGAAAGGCAGGCGGTTGAGCTGATAAGAGGGGAAGAGCAGGGAGCCAGGCCTTGCAGCCGGCTATTGCGCAGGCTTTCGAAGACTGCATTAAAATGCAAATTTTTTCTCCCTCCGCCTGCTGGGAGCAGATAGTAAAACGCGAAACAGGCAGGAGGCATCTTGCCGCAAGAGGCAGGCGGCCCCGGACGGGGGCACTTTTTAATTATTTTCCTCGCCGCCTCTTTAAATGAGGTTGGCTGTGTTTTGCCAGAGAGCGGCAACAGCAAACAAAAGAAAGCCGGAAGGGGGGGGGTGTCGGTGGAAAGGCATCAAGGGCCAGGTGGGGTTGAAAAGAAAGGCCAGGCCCAGCGGCTGAGGAACCATCGTTCCACCTCTAGGCCAACTGGAAGGCCATCCATCCTCGGCATGGGGGCAGACACAGAGCAGGCCTCCCCCCCCATCAAGTGTTCCCCTCTTAATCTGTAGCGCATTAACACCCTCTCTTCCTTGGCCTGGCTTGTGGCAGCCGATGATTTGGAGTCAGGGGCAGGGGAAAGCGCAAGGCGCCGGCATAAAAGGAACATGAGAGGGAAGCGAGAGGTGCTGCAGGCGAGAAGGCAGCATGAAAGCGGACAGGGGAAGGTTGGGAACGCTTGCGGAAATGAGTGCACAAAAAGGGGCAGAGGCGCATGACACCCAGCTCCGCCGCGGACAACCCGAGAACAAGATGTGCATTTTGCCCTTGCTTAGTTAAGAATACAGTCCGGAGCAGAGCTACATTAGGGTTGCCAGCTCCGAGTTGGGAAAGGGCTGGAGATTTGGGGGTGGAGCCTAGCGAAAGCAAGGTTTGGGTACAATCAGGGCTCTTTTTGTAGAAAAAGCCCAGCAGGAACTCATTAGCATAATAGGCCACACCCAACAGCAGGAACTCATTAGCATATTGGGCCACACCCCTGACAGCACAGCTCATTAGCACATTAGGCCGCATCCCCATGTTACCAGAAGTGTGGTCATCCAGCTACACCCACCTTTTGCTTGTTATTCTGTTTACCTTGTTTGTTGTCAAAACCCAGGGCCTTTTTTTGCAGCAGGAACTCCTTTGCATGTTAGGCCACACACCCCTAATGTAGCCAATCCTAATGAGTTCCTGCTGTTGGGTGTGGCCTATTATGGTAATGAGTTCCTGCTGGGCGTGGCCAACTCGGGAGCCAGACGGAACTCCATTCCTGCGCGTTCCTACCCAAAAATAGCCCTGGGTACAATGCCATACAGTCTACTCCCCCCCCAAAAAAAGCAGCCATTCTCTCCAAGGAAACTGATCTCTGTCCATTATAATACCGGGATAGCTCCCGGCTGTACCTGGAGGTTGGCAGCTCTGTCTACTTCCTTCTAAGTCAGTGTGCTTAGGATCACAGTGTCAGGCTGCAGTCCCAAGAAACGCTTGCCTGGGAGTCAGCCCCATTGAAGAACACGAGGCTGACTTCTGAGTAGACCTGCATAGGATTCCTCCCCTCCTTTAGGGATATATTTATTCCCTGGTTTCATTCCCAAAGCCTCTTACAACAGCAGGGGGGGGGAATCAGTTCACCTTTCAAGTGATGCAGAGCAGGGCGGAGGCTCATCTGCACTGTTCTCTCCCCAAATGCCCGACATAAGAACATAAGAGACGCCAATGTTGGATCAAGCCAAGGGCCCATCCAGTCCCAACACCCTGTATCACACAGTGGCCAGAAATACCAGGTGCCATCAGTAGGTCCACCAGTGGGGCCAGGACATTAGAAGCCCTCCCATTGTTGACCCCCACCAAGCACCAAGACCTCATCCCACCAGAGCATTCCAAGTGTCAATAATTCATGGCGACACCAGCAAAACACCCAGCATGATGCGAGCCGGGCACCCACATGCTGCTGAGAAAGCAAGCTGATTCCCTGCACGGGGGAGACAATTCCACATGTTGATCCTTTGCTAGGGAGTCCTTATCTGAGCTTCCACCCTCTTTTAACAGTTCCCAGATGAGTTTCCCCTCCTGGATCCTCAGAAGCAAAACAAACCGGGGCGACCTGTTTGGTAATAAGGGGGTGCTGGCTTCCATGTCACCCCCTCAACACGGAAACCCTGCTCACAAGTTACAACGAACACTCTGCAATCCATGTACAGCGTCCAATCGATTTTTCTTTGTGTGTGTGTTCAGTCATTCTCAGGCTATGTTCAATGCATGTACAGCTCAGTGTGTGATACACAGGTGACATTTATCCAGGCGCTGGTCCCCGGTTTCCTTTGTAAATGAATGTGCATTGGGTTCAAAGGTGGGTTCAGCTGCCTACAGAGGTGTTTAGCTCCCCTTCACTGACAGCTTTCAAGAAGAGGTTGGACGAATATTTGTCAGAGATGCTTTAGGCTGGTCCTGCATTGGGCAGGGGGTTGGACTAGATGGTCCGTATGGCCCCTCCCGACTCCATGATTCTATGATTCTTATAAACAGATGTACACAAGTATGCGTAGGATGTATTTCTATTCATGGTCACATGTGAACGAGCTACCAAGTTTCTTACGCGGAGTCAGACCATTGGTCTCTCAGGCACACTTCTGTCTATCCTGACTGGGAGATGCACTCCAGGGTCTCTGGTGGCCCTTTCTCATCATCTGCTACCAGCACTTTTTTTTTTTTAATCCCCCGAAGGGTAGCTTTATTGATTTTTTATTACACCTATGTGACTACAAAAAGGAAAAGAGAGAAAGAAGAGGGGGGAAAAGGAGAAAAAAGGGGAGGAGGAAAAAAAATAACAAACTAAAATAACAAACCCCAGGATACAGACAGTATAAAGAAAGAAAACCCACACTATAACTAAAAACCCAAGGAAGTAGGGTCATTAACAGTTAGTATGCTGCTACCAGCACTTTTTAATTGGAGATGCCAAGGCTCGAACCGGGAACCTTCTGCATGCAAAGCAGATGCTCTACCACTGAGCCACAGCTGGAGTGATAGGCTTTCTCGGAATGTTCGGTCACAGGCTCTCCGTTCCGCCTCTGCTCTTCTGTCCTGTTTATTATTCAGTGCTTTCATACGGAATATTTTCACAC
This sequence comes from Gekko japonicus, assembly GCF_001447785.1. Taxonomy (NCBI): domain Eukaryota; kingdom Metazoa; phylum Chordata; class Lepidosauria; order Squamata; family Gekkonidae; genus Gekko; species Gekko japonicus. The sequence continues at coordinate 42,851 of NW_015167545.1, forward strand.
TGTTGTAACCTGAGGCAGAAACCATCCTTGTTTTGTGCGTGCGCGATAACTTGTGTTTGTTTGTTAGATAAAGTTGATTTATATGCATAAACAAACCTCAACACAATTCTTTTTTTTAAAAAAAATCACACTGAGTGATGCAGTGTGATTGTAGGGAAGGCTACGTTTCTTTTCCTGCGCTCATTAGCCCAATTTCTGAACCAGCCTCCATCTTACACAAAGTGCCACTGTTTAAGATTAACAGGAAGAGAGATCCCAGGGCCCAAGGCTCCCTGGGAACCAAGTCCATCTGACCTGAAAGTTCTGAATCACTCCCCTGCCAAAACTGAATGGCCTTCTCCAGCTTCTTCAGATCCAGGAGAGACTCTCACATTCTCCTAATTCACTTTTGACTCCGGATTTTGGAGTCCCGTTACTGAATGACCTGTTTGGAAGTCAGAGAAGCAGGGGTGAGAAATTCAGGATCATCATGACTCTCGGGGAGAGGGAACCTCTGAAAATTCTCTCTCTCTCTCTCCTACAGCCATAGGACAGGCTTACTTCACTACTTGAGGTGGTGTGTGTGAGGCACACGAGATCCTCTGGTCCCATAGCACTGCGGGCCCAATTGTCTTTTTTTTTTAAAAAAAGGTTCCACCTGTGGCCATTGAAATGTCTAGTCTGGCCCTCACAGGTTTATTGTGACACCAAAATATCTCCTTGGAAGAACTGGTACATAAACAACCTGAGCTGATTTCTTAGACTTAGAGAGAGACTTTCTTAGACTTAGAGAGAGAGCCAGCATGGTGTAGTGGTTAGGAGCAGCAGACTCTAATCTGGAGAATCGGGTTCAATTCATCACTCCTCCTCCACATAAAGCCGGCTGGGTGGCCTTGGGCTAGTCACGGTTTTCTCAGAAATCTCTCGGCCCCACCTAGCTCACAAAGCTGCGGGGAGGGGAAAGGGAAGGCAACTGTTAGCAGCTTTGAGACTCCTTAAAGTAGAGGAAAGCATGGTATAAAAACCTATTATTCTTCTTTTTAAAATAATCTAGCTTCACTGAAAGGCAGTATAAGGGGATGGCCTGGTATGTGACCTGTTTGGTATGACCTTGCAAGTGTGGGAGAGCAAGGAGTCAGGATCTGTTGATACTTAAGGTAAAGGTTTCCCTTGCTCGCAAGCCAGTCAAATCTGACTCTAGGAATGCGGTGCTCATCTCCGTTTCCAAGCCGAAGAGCCAGCGCTGTCCAAAGACATTTCCGTGGTCATGTGGCCGGCATGACTAAACACCAAGGCGCACAGAACGCTGTTACCTTCCCACCAAAGTGGTACCTATTTATCTACTTGCAATTTCCTGCTTTCAAACTGCTAGGTTGGCAGGAGCTGGGGCCAGAGACGGGAGCTCACTCAGTCATGCGGCACTCGGGTCTCGAACTACTGAACTACTGACCTTCCGGTCTGCAGTTCAGCGTCTTAACTACTTGAGCCACTGCAGCCCTGTTCTGTTGATACTTACATAATTTGAATCTCACCCCTGCCACAGTCTGAGTCCAGCAAGCCTCTCTCTCTTTCTCTCTCTGCCTCCACCCACTAGGTAGTCCGGGCCCTCTTTGAATGCCACCCACCCACCCCCCATCCTTTCCCAACTTAGGACCAAGGATCTCTGTCTGTTCAGGCTTTAAACAGATTATTGGCTAGTGATGATAGAAGCAAGGTATACAAATATAAGCAAGCAAATGAATTCTACCATTGGCAGTGCAGATTGCAAAGTCCCCCCATTTCAGGGAGCAGTCTCCGAGTTTGGATTTCACCCAGGTTCTAAGCACTGCAACTGTTGAAATACATCTTTGGATAATGTTTTCTGATATGTGCCAAAAGGAGACGTCGTTGGTTATTCAGGAGCAAGAGGTCAGAAGATCACGATGTCCCCCATGGTGGGCATTCATCTGGATTTACTCCAGTGTGGATCGGAGCCAGATCGTCCTCCAAGGACTTCTGTTTCCAGCTATACCTCGGGAGCCAGAATGTAATCACTGCAGTTCAATCAGGCACAAGAGGGGAACCAGAGCTGCTTTAAATGGTGCGTCCGGCTGCCCTGAAAGATGAGGCCCATTTCGAAATTGAGTTTAAAAAAAATAAAGATATTACACTTATTAGAAATCGGGTCCCAGGGGAAATTTCCAAAGGGCGCAGCCGGCAAACGCCAGACCTTTCTCCATAAACTGAGTAATTGAGAAAACCCTTGTGGGATTTGGTCATTGCTCCTCGAAGAGAAAGTGGGGAGGAAAATGAAACCTTTTACCGAACGGACAAGGTCTCCGGATTGCTCAAGTACCCGGGAACGGCTCTGATTCCGGGAATGCGCCTTCCCACTACTGGGTTGTTGTTTTTCATGGAAAATTTGCCCCCTTGTTTGACACAATGCAATTTGAGTTAAATAAACTGTAGTTGTGTTGCTGGAGTTGGCAACCTGAGGCCCGGCTCAGCGCTTTCAGGGTATCTGCAGCTCCTGGACAGGGTTTGTACAGACATTGGGCCACTTTGGATCTGAAAACAGTGCAGGGGGGGAGGTAGGAGCCCTTCCTCCCCTTTTCTGTGGTCCCAAATTGGGTTTCCCATCAACATCTCTTGGCCGTTGCAGGAAGCCAGATGCTAGGTTCGATAGATCCTTGGTCTGATCCAGCAGGGCTCTTAGGAGAGGCTTGGTACCTGCGACGGGAGGGTATCTACAGGTGGTCCCAATGTGGGATGCAGCTCCCGTTCTTTCATGCATCTCTGAGTCTAACCACTACACCACATTGCCTCTCATTATGCCTATGAAGAAGGTACCATCAAGTTGCAGCTGACTCATGGCAACCCCATGGACGGGGCATTTCAGGCAAGACACAAGCAGAAGTGTTTTGCCCTTGCCTTCCTCTGCATAGCAACCCAGGTCTTCCTTGCTGGTGTCCCATCTAACTACTGACCATGGATGACCCTGCTTAGCTCCCAAGCCCTGATGAGCTCTGGCTAAACTGAGCTATTCGGGTTGCTCATTATATTGAATCCCAGGTTCAAATCCCCACTCTGTCAAAGAAGCTTGCTGGGTGACCCTGGGCCAGTCACTCTCTCTTTCTCTCTCCAACCAACTCACAGGACTGAGGTTGGGGGGGTGTTTTGTGGTATGTGTGTGCACATCTGGAAGTCATGGTTGACTCCTAGTGAGTTAACGGGGCTTGGATATTTCAGAGAGGTGACTTGCTACTGCCTGTCTCTGCCTCCCGGCCCTGGTATTCCTCGGAGGTCTCCCATCCAAGTACTAGCCAGGGTCGGCCCTGCTCAGCTTCTGAGATCTGATGAGATCGGGCTTGCCTGGGCTATCCAGGTCAGGGCCAACTTACAGGATTGTTGTGAGGATAAAATGGCAGAGGGGGGGACTGATACAGTAAGCTGCTTTTAAGGAGTCCAGGCCTTATCCAGTCAGCAAGACTGGAAGTTCTCTGACATAGATTTTTTAAAAATATAAATAACTGAGATGCTGCAAATATTATTCTTCAAATATGATGCAAGCTGCACAAAGGTTATCTATTTCATTTCATTCTGCATAACGTGTTTCTTCATACTATTTCTGCACAATTTAAGCTGCTCGACAGGGAGGGCTGAGGAACTCCGAACTCCCCGGGCTTATGGATTGCTGGGAAACCATGTTCTTCAATTCCTCTGGCTCATCCAATTTCACCAAGCATGGTATTTACATCTTCAAGCAATATACTAGTATCATGAGGGCTTTTCAGAAAAAAATGGCCTTCTCCAGGAACAGAGTTCTATGCCCATTCTGCACAAAACCCTACCAGTGGACTCCTTAGATACGATGTCTAAAGGTAAAGGTCTCCCTTGCTCAAAAGCCAGTCGAATCCGACTCTAGGGTTGCGGTGCTCATCTCCGTTTCAAAGCCAAAGAGCCAGCGCTGTCCAAAGATGTTTCCGTGGTCATGTGGCCGGCATCACTAAACACCAAGGCGCACGGAATGCTGTTACCTTCCCACCAAAGTGGTACCTATTTATCTACTTGCAATTTCTTGCTTTCGAACTGCTAGGTTGGCAGGAGCTGGAACTAGAGACGGGAGCTCACTCCGTCTTGCGGCACACTCAGGTCTCGAACTGCTCAACTACCGACCTTCCACAGCCTGCAGTTCAGCGTCTTAACCACTTGAGCCACCGCAGCTCCCAGATACTACCTGGATACGATGTCTACCTATCCAGTAATTTTTACTCTACCCTTCCTCTGAAGAGCTCAGAGCAGCCTAGATCATTCCCCTATCTTATCCTCACAACAGCGCAGCAACATAGATCATCAAGCCGATAGTGATTAGAACGGGATCATCCAGAGTGCCTGATGGTTGAGTAGGGTTTTGAACCCTACTCTAATCACTAAAAAAATACCGGTCCTTTAAAGAAGGGGGGGGGGCTCTTTCTGAGCCTAATCATTTATATAGGTGGGGTTTTTTTTGGGGGGGGGTGTCTTTATGCTCAGGTATCAAAGACTTGATCGCTATTTCAAAGCGCCTCCTTTAAAAAAAGAGCAATTCTTTTTCTGGGGTAGCGACATACATACATTTTCTTGGCCAGCCTCTGAATTAGCACACGGGATCGCAAGACAGTTGAATTAATGTTATTACTTCCTCGCCTCTCCGTTCCTCTGCAACATAAGATTCCTGGAAGGTCGGGGGAGTTCCAATTCTTCCTTTTTACTCCCTTGGGATGCTGCTTGTACATTCACCAATGGACTCCGATGCAGTGAGCATGCAGTGTTGTCCTGAATCAGTATGGTGAAATGGTTAGACTGTCATGAGAGGGAACGGGGACCCCTCTTCGAATCCTGACTCAGGGCTCAAACATACAAGATGAGGATCCCTCTTGTTCTGTCCAGAGAATGCAAATCGCAAACTCCTGCAGCCTCAGTTTGCTTTGGGACATGCAGGGAAGGGGAAGGGAGGTTTAACCCTTCAACCTCCAGCTGATTTTGCTAGTAAAACCGGCCTGTTTGCTTTGGGTTTCTTGTGTTGTTTTGTTTGTTTTAGCACTTGGAAGGGGGAAGTGTGCATTTGTATAGGACATATTTTCTCCTTTGAAATGCTAAAATCAGCATAGGAGAGCCAGCTACCCCACAGGGTTGTTGGGCAGATAAAATGGATGATCCTGAAGTCTTTGGAGGAAGAGAGAGATAAGACTATGAGAGATATTTGGTCCTCCTTCCACTCTGCCTGGCTCCCCTCCACAGGGAACATTTGATATTGAATTTTTATTGCTGCTTTGGAAGCCAACTGTGGGATGAGAAGCCACCATTAAAAGTTAATATTAGGCTGCTAAAGTCTCTTCAGACTGGCAGCAGCTCTCCAGGTAGGAATGGTGTTTCCCAATCCCTTATCCCATTTAAAAAGAGCTGCTGGATACGGAGCGAGCCCTTCGCATGTGGCAGTGTCCACCATTTTCCAATATGCCCATCAGACCCTCTTGTGGCCCTCCTTGGAACAGAGTTTGTCTAAAGGTGCTGATGTAAATACTGCACACCTCTCGTTGTTTATAATCCCAACGCAGGCGCAAACCCACCGAGTGGGTAGCTTGTGGAATCCACCGATGAGGCGCCGTCTAGTTGTCATGCTGCGCAGGGTCTCTGCCTCTTCCGTTGGTCAGTTTGCTTTTATTTGGGAAGAAAAAATTAGACAAAGTGGTGGGTAAATTCCAAGAGAAAGAGAGTCCATTGTCCATTGGTTGCCAGGGACTACCTTAACTCCCCTCTCTCCCTGGCCCCATGTTCTGCTACTCAGCACCTATGGGTAGCACCAGGTTCAACAAAGCCCACCCCCTCTGCTTGGTCTGCCTCTAGAGTTGCCAACCTCCAGGTGGAACTTGGAGGTCTCCTGCTATTACAGTGGATCTCCAGACGACCCAGGTCAGTTCCCCTGGGGAAAAAATGGCTGCTTTGGAGGGTGGACTCTTTGGCATTGTATCCTGTTGAAGTCCCTCTCCTCCCCAAACCCCACCCTCTTCAGGCTCCACCCCCAAAATCTCCAGGTAATCCCCAACCCAGCACTGGAAACTCTATCTGCCTGGCACGTGTCTGCCCATGGAGAATGGGGGTCATGTTTGTGGATGGGTACCTCCCAGTGCTCTGACCCAAAGAGCAAGAGGGAGGGGATCGATCAAAGAGAGGAAGACTTCTTTTCCATATGAGAATGTTTACCATCATTTTGGGATGCAGACAAGACCTCCCGACCTACGTTGCCTGAGGGCAGATCTGAAAGTGCACCGGAATCACGATGCCCCTCTCTTCCTGGATTGTACCACTTGAAACTGCAGGTAGGGAGGAGGTGCTGAGTCCAACTTTGAACGCTCCCCTCGCTTAATACCCCCAACTGTGGCACTGGGATGACTAATAAGCCTGGAACCGTTCTTCATGACATGGAGTCTTTGTATGTGCAGGAAGAAGGCTGGTATATTTGGGAATGACAGATTCCCCGCCCTGAAGGTCAGAGTGGTACGACCCAGGAAAAGCCATTCCATATAACCTTGCCACATGGAGATCAGCCCTGACCGCACAGAGGAAGCAGGGTGATGATTATGCAAAGGCAGAAGACACGCTGACCCCCTGAAACCCAGGATGGGGTTGCAGTCAGCAGCTGTATTGGGGCTGGACCGAGGAGCCACTTAGGGAGGGCACGGCCGTCCCACAGGAGGGTCTACGGATGCGGCCCACAGTTCACAAGAGTGTGGAGAAAGCCAGAGACAATATACCAGGCTTATATAGTTACTTGGACACACCAAAAGGCACCAATTCCTTTGCTTTAGAAAAACAGCATAGGCTACGGTTGCCAGCCTAGAGGGGGTGGCTGGAGATTTCCTGGGGATTACAACTGATCTCCAGGCGACAAGAGATCCGTTCCCATGGATCAAACGGCCACTTTAGAAGGTGGGATCTACGGCGTTATACATCACTGAAGTTCCTCCCCGAACCCCGCCCCCACCCCAAATCTCCAGGTATTTCCCAATCCAGAGCTGGCAATCCTAAACACATTTGTTTACCCCACAGTGATAGTGGCCACAGATGCACTGAAATGCCCCACACACATACAGAGTTTGGCCTTGACATACATAGGGCTGGATCCAGCCAGCTCATTTCATTCAGGCTTGCTCATCATCAGCCTCTGTCACATGTAGATTTTGTTCATGCGGGTCCCTCGATCCCGAGTCTAACTTTACGGGTGGTCAGAGCGGAACCCCCCCCCCCTTTTCACCACTGGAAAAACTGGTTGGATCCAACCCATTACTATTGGCAATTTAGTCCCCAAGAGGGGGGCTTTAAACTTGGCTGATGATCTCCTCTTCCATCCCTCTCTCAGACTTTAATCACGTGAGGGTGTGCCTCTGTCTTCTCCCCCAAGTGACATAGGCCCCTTTAACCTGCATGGAATGAACCAATGCTAGGACGTGGAGGAAGACACACGGGGAGGGGTGCTCAAGCTTAGTTCAAAGAAGCCCTTGTCGATCAAGGCAAGAATCTTTATTGTAACCTGCTGTAGGATCAAGTGAATAATTTCCATCTGCCCGTGCAAACACTTGCTTCTGTTCCAGGCCGCCAAAATCAACTGATCGTAGAAAAACAAGTAGGAACATAAAAAAAGAGACTTGGGGGGGGGGAATCTAGGATCCTGCAGACAAAGATCAGGCTGTTGTTTTTTTTAATCGAGATGTGAAATTAAGCCGCCCCGTACACTGATTCTCCACAAGTCTCAGATCCCTTCAGTCCCTGTGCCCCTTTTGGCAGTTCACCCCATCTCCTTGAGGTCCCCGTGATGTCTATCGACCCAGGACCCATCTCCGTCCAGCACACAGCCCCTCGATTGTAGGTAAATTTCATTCCCCGCATTCCTTGGCAGCTCAGCCAATGATGGGTGGGGGGAGGGAGGTGAGGAGTGTGAGAAAAAGACAGGCAGTTTTGAATCTCGATAAGAAACATCTTATCTCACTATAGACTGGCAGCACTGATAAGCAGGAGCCGTGACAGACAGCGGCTCACACGGCCACCGATTGGTGGGAGGCAACCAAACCACCAATAGAAGGGAAGGGGGTGTTCCTTGTTAAGAAGACCATAATGCCCTGGTTTTAAAAACAAAACAAAACTGAGATGATCTCTCCCATCTTACTGGAGCTTTGAGTCAAACTCCCCCACCCACCCCCAAATTTGGGTCAAGGGTCTATAGGGCTGTGGGGTTCCTGGCCTCCACTCCTGAAATCCGGGCAGCCATGTTGGTTATTGGGCAGATCAACTCAATGCCGGAAGGCTGGATCTAGGATTATGGGAAAGGCAGTGCAGGCACTAAAGGAGACAGGTGCTGTTTGGAATAGCCAGGGGGTGGTGGTATGGTCCTACCCCCCCTTCCACCTTCCCCATGTAGTAACAGAGTTAAAACTTCTTTGTGGGGCCCCAGGGCACTCTGGTGCAGCCTCAGGGTCACAACCTGGAGCCTTCTGCCCTAACCCCCTCCCCACTTTGCTCCAGCAATAGCAGTCTGTGCGAGTCCCACCGGGCTGGGCAGAATCCCTGAATGTTAATTAAGAGAGTCAATGTTTATTGTGCAAGAAAACAAAAAGCTGCAGAATCAAAAGTTTCCCTTTTGGAGATGGCTGACGAAGGCCGCGGCGGACGCCGGGAAGGCAGGGACTGAAGTCCCCCGAAGCAGATGCAAGGATTTATTCCATGTTCCAGCCAGCGCCTCGGGCTCCGATCGCCCCATCCTCTGGCCCCAACGGGGCATTGCCAGCCCACCTTTTTAACACTCGGACACGGACACCTCGCACCAGCACCGGCCGGCCCGCTTTGGCTTCGTCCCATTGATGCCCCCGTAGTTATGGCGCAAGCTGCCCACCGAAGACGGTTCCCTCCGAGGGACAGGAAGTCATCCCATATGATGGGACGGATCCTGTCTCCCTCTGAACGTCACTAGGACTGAGGTTGGGCTTGTCCACTTGGAGGGAAACCAGAAGGAGGCCCCGACGAACGCCAGAGGGGAAGCGCAAACTATCCCATCCAATCCCCGCGAGAGCACCCTGCCCTGTGGCCTGGGGAGCGGCAGGTCGGACCCATTATGCAATCTCTTTGATCCTGTGGATGTAGTTGTGCAGTTCCTCAGGGTCTTGGAGGCCCATGTCCTGACAGACCCACTCCATGTCCTCCTCGTCAGCTATGGGGATAGAGTTATAGGCCATCTCCTCAGAAGGCATGGTGGCAAAAGTAGTGAACTTGACCCGCTTGCGCTTGGAGGTGGGGGAGTTGAGCGGGTCCTCACTCTGGTCCCTGGTGGAGCCCCCCGAAGAGCCGTCCCCCCGCCCGTGCACTTGGCTCTGCACGCTGGTTTGCGAGGAGCCGCTGCTATGGTGGTCACCATGGCAACATGTCTGGACATTCTCCAGCGGGTTGCCCGGGCTCTCGGGCTGAGGAGAAAGGTCATTCTGGGCCCGCAACGGCTGCCCGTTGCCCAAGAAGACCCAGTGATGAGAATGGTCCATGTTGGTCTGTCCTTCTGGCGGGATCCGCTTGTGCCGGTACTTAAGTACAAAGACTATACAGTTGATGAGAAAGACGAGGATGGCTAAACAGAAGACACCGAGGAGGGCGTACATGCCTATTTCCAGGTCTGTCAGGCCCCGTGTCACCTGTACGTAGCCGGTAGGGATAGTTGGGAACTCCTCAGTGGGGAGAATGACACTAGGCACCCGACTCTCCTGACTGGGCACCAAATGCCACTCCCCCTCCAACCTTGGGGTGGTTCCTGGAGCCCCCTTCTCCCGTCCCGGCTTGCTGGGCGTTTGGACAGGCTCGTAGTCGTAGGTGGGCTCCTCCTCAGAGCTGAAATGCACGCGAACGCTGGCCACAGCAGTGGCCAGTACACTCTTGCGCTTGGTTTTCTGGCAACTCTCGCAGATCATCAGCTCGATCTTCACCAGCTCGCCGGACCCCTCGCCTTCGGCCACCACGACTGGGAAGGCCCGGTCCGGTGTCACTGACACCACAGACCTGTCATGGCTGCTCACGACCAATGTGTAGTCCTTCGGGTCATACAAGGAGAGGGGAGCTGTAGTACCATCACTGTACGAGACCCAAAGACTCAGCAAGGCCTCCTAGGGAAAAAAAAGTGTTATACAAATTAATATCCAGTCAAAAATAGAAGATTGAAGTCAAAATGAGGAGGAAGATCTTGTATTCTATTGCAATGAAATACGGAAAATGGTTAGGCCAAAGGACCCATCAAAGTTGACTGCTTTCTGAGCCCAATCAGGAAAAACATGAAGTTAAATACTTAATATGACATCATCATACCATCATCATGAAAATAATATTCAGAAGGCATAATTGGTTACAAAAACTTAAACAACATTTACATAAAAATCTCCTTATTGGTCAAATGTAAGAAAGGTGTGTCTATACAACAGTGTCACATATTTACTTGACCTGACCTGAGTCTTATCGGCCAAGGCTTGTTCTCACCCAAACAAAGGTGTTTTTCTCTGATACCAAGTAAAAGATCCTTTTTGACCCAGACACTATGAAGCTGTAACCTAAACAATTAGAACCATGAACCTTCTACCTTCTTCTGTACCAAAAGAATGTTATTGTCTTGTCTGTTAACATCAGCTGGAAAAATACCCTGACCCACAAAGAAGAGAGGCCTTCTATATAACAGGCCTTCATTACATTCCAATAAAATGTTAAATCTATCATAAATCTATAAAAACCAGAGAAATATGAATAATCAAAAGAGAAGAAAATCTATATAGTCCCATCTCTACTACAAAAGGGACAAGACTGTGAGGAAGTATCCACCCTGCCACAGCCACCCCGCACTTCCCTCACCGATAGCTTTCAAACTTTTGGCTCGGTCTCGGAACACTTGTGTGGCTGCCGAGGAGCTCTCCTCCGGCTCGTTGAAGGTTCTGCGATATACTCAGTTCACACTAACCGGACCATTCTCATTACGTACGTGTTGTCAAGTCGCAACCGACTTATGGAGGCCCCAGCAAGAGGCTTCTAAGGAAAGTGAGAAGCAGAGGTGGCTTTCCACTGGCTGCCCCTTCACAGACTTCCTTGGTGGGCTCCCCTTCAAGTGCCAAAAGAGTTTTCGGCTAAACATGAGGAAGAACTTCCTGACAGTTAGATCGGTTCCTCAGTGGAACAGGCTTCCTCGGGAGGTGGCGGGCTCTCCTTCTTGGGAGGTTTTTAAACAGAGGTTAGATGGCCATCTGACAGCAATGTGGATTCTGTGAACTCAGGCAGTTCATGAGAGGGAGGGCGGGAAGGGTTGCATCAGTTCTTAGTTCTCGCGGCCTTTTCTTATGCGCCCAGGGAAACGCTGATGGCCACTTTGGGGTCAGGAAGCACTTGTTCTCCAGGCCAGTTTGGTTGGGGATCCTAGACACTTTTTGTCATCTTCTGGGCATGGAGTGGGGGTCACTGGGGGTGTGGGGGTGAGGTATTTGTGAATTTCCTGCATTGTGCAGGGGGTTGGACTAGATGACCCTGGAGGTACCCTCCAACTCTATGATTCTATGCACCCTGCTTAGCTTCCAAGATCTGACGAGACTGGCCTAAACCATGCTGCCCTCCCTTGCCCCCCGTTGGTGGTGGGAAGCTCTGTGAAGTTGCAACCGACTTTTGGCAACCCTGTGGGGTTTTCAAGGCAAGAGAGGAGCAGAGGTGGTTTGCCACTGCCTACCTCTGCCCAGCAACCCTGGACCTCCTTGATGGCCTCCCATCCAAGTACTAACCAGGACCGACCCTGCTTAGCTTCCAAGATCTAATGAGACTGGGCCAGCCCGGGCCATGCAGGTCCACTCCCTCGTTGCCCTGACGTAAATAAGGGCACCCAAAATCCACAGTGACACATTATCATCATCATCATCATTTGTAGTCCTCCTTTCCCATAGGCACTCAAGGTGGATTACAAACTAGTCTGTCAAAGCAAGCAAGCGATTAAAACATTTGAATCTAACAGCAAAAATTCCTGGTAAAATTGAATAATGCAGCGGAGCTGGACAGATTAGAGGCATCAGCCTATTCCATCAACCAGCGAGCAGAGTACGCCATTTGATAAAAACAACTGCATCTGGCATCATCGTGTCTTAATGAAACGCAATCATGCAATGGGGCTGTGAACGAGGATCTGGAAAAAACAGCACAAGCAAGCAAACAGTCATTAGCAGGCAAGGTGAATTTAGCATCGTGACTAGCCTCATTTGGTCACATCATGAGAAGACAAGAGTCACTGAAAAAGACAACAAGGAAGGAAAAGTTGAAGGCAGCAGAAAAAGAGGAAGAAAGAGAAGAAGGGATTGGATTTATACCCCACCCCCTCACTACCCAAAGGAGTCTCAGAGTGGCTTACAATCTCCTTCCCCTTCTCCTCCCCACCCTGTGAGGTAGTAGGTGAGGCCGAGAGAGCTCTGAGAGAACTGACCTTGAGAGAACATCTCTTAAAGAAATTGTAACTGACCCAAGATCACACCAGCAGGTGCAAGTGGAGGAGTGGGGAATCAAACCCGGTTCTCCCAGATTAGAGTCCGTGCACCTAACCACTACACCAAACTGGCTCTCATGTTAGGAAGACCTAACATGAGATGGATTGGCTCAGTTGAGGAAGTCCCAGCCTTCAGTTCACAAGGCTGTCCATGATGGGACATCGTGGAGGTCATTAATTCATAGGGACACCATAAGTCAGAAGTGACATGATGCCACAAAACACACACACACCACTAGCTTGAACGTGGGAGTTTCCCATGTGCAAGGTTCTTTCTTCTTCACAGGGGGGCCATTCAAACACGTGAGACCTCACTGGAGACTCAAGGGGCTCTTGCCAAGATCAAGATGCAGTCTGCTAGAGAAGAAGCCATCAAAAATGGTACCGGAAGGCCTGGAGTAGCAGAGCCTTCTGGGAGTTGTAGTTTGAAGGCGACTTTGTCCCAGTATGGGACAGTATGCCAGTGTGGTGTAGTGATTAAGAGCATCGGACTAGTATCTGGAAGACCCAGGTTCAAATCCCTACTAGTGCCCTGGAAACTCACTGGGTGAACTCGGGCCAGCCACACACTGTCAGCCTAACCTACCTCACAGGGTTATTGTGAGGATAAGTTGGAAGAGAGGAGAAGGATGTAGGCCAGTTTGGATCCCCACTGGGAAGACAGGTAGTGTATCAATGAATTAAAGAAAGAAGGAATGAAAAGTACTGCTCTCTCAAGCATTACCTGCTTAGAGAAGTTGAGCGTCTGCTGAGCCGTTGTCTTGGCCACAATGGTGTGACTGTTCCCGGGACTGGGGTGCAGTGAAAGGGAGAGGTTGGAGACCACCTGGGCTTTCAGCTCGGTGATGGTGACCTTCTCATCAGCCACCGTCACCAGGGTCTCTCCAAGGACTGCCTCCATGAGCGGTGAGGCTACCTGTGTGGGAGAAAAAGGCAGGGTTTTTTTGTAGAAAAAGCCCAGCAGGAACTCATTAGCATAATAGGCCACACCCAACAGCAGAAACCCATTAGCATATTAGGCCACACCCATGACAGTACAGCTCATTAGCATATTAGGCCACATCCCCATGTTACCAGAAGTGCGGTCATCCAGCCACACCCACCTTTTGCTTATTCTGTTTACCTTGCTTGTTGTCAAAACCCTGGGCTTTTTTGTAGCAGGAACTCCTTTGAATGTTAGGTCACACACCCCTAATGTAGCCAATCCTAATGCGTTCCTGCTGTTGGGTGTGGCCTATTATGCTAATGAGTTCCTGCTGGGTGTGGCCAACTCAGGAGCCAGCCGGAACTCCGTTCCTGTGCGTTCCTGCCCAAAAATAGCCCTGGAAAAAGGTATACCTCCACTGGTAAAGATCTTTTTTTGTTTAACTTTATGTGTTTGTTTTTTAGAAACTGAAACTCTACTAATTACCAAGAACTGTATAAAAAAACCTAGCTTATTCCAGCTCAGTTATATGAGTTTGAAGAGTATGCTCTACCCCGTTCTTTGGTATCCTTCCACCTCCAACCGCTCCAGCCTATATAAAACACCTAACTGTCCCTCATTACTGCAGAGCATTTGTGCTCGCACATCTAAATGCTGCACCCTCAGCAGTCCTACACAGGAGGTATTGTAATTTGCCTTCTCAAGACAGACTTTGCTAATGTGATTTGAAAAAGGCTGACTCTCTGTCCGGTATGCTATTGGAATGCCCTTACTACAACTCTTATCGCGAGCTATGGATTGCCCCTAAAGGTAAAGGTAAAGGTTCCCCTGCTCGAAAGCCAGTCGAATCCGACTCTAGGGTTGCAGTGCTCATCTCCGTTTCAAAGCCGAAGAGCCAGCGCTGTCCGAAGACGTTTCCGTGGTCATGTGGCCGGCATGACTAAACACCAAGGCGCACAGAACGCTGTTACCTTCCCACTGAAGTGGTACCTATTTATCTACTTGCAATTTCTTGCTTTCGAACTGCTAGGTTGGCAGGAGCTGGAACTAGAGATGGGAGCTCACTCCATCATGCGGCACCCGGGTCTCGAACTGCTGAACTACTGACCTTCCACAGCCTGCAGTTCAGCGTCTTAACCACTTGAGCCACCGCAGCTCCAGATTGCCCCTACTTTAACAGAATTACCCCCCACTTTACCCTATCTGTTGGTGGGTAGAGATCCAAGGACTACACAGGCAGTGGCCAAGTATCTCGCCACCATAGATTCCTTTAAAAAATAAAGACTCCATATCCGCGGCTCAAGATCTATGGATCACAGGAGCTTGAAAGAATGAAAGGAAAGGAAAGGCTTTATTTAGAAATTGTAAACGGTGCCCTCTCCAGAGGACCTGCTCCAGGCGGTTCACAAAGGTCCCGTCCACACGAGGGGATTTGGGCCAGTTGCGGGACAGTTCGGGGGCGGATCAAACCAGCGCGATCACACCACAACATCTGGGAAGCGTCCTCCTTCCGTACCCAAACTGGCCCATTCCCGGGAAAAGCCACCGCAACTTGCAACCACCTACCTTGGTGGTTCATCCTTTAGCTGCGCGGCAAGCCGGGCGTTTGATCGCCCACGCTTCCTTGCGCCGGCACAACCCCGGCCGGTAGCCGAACTGCGCATGCTCCGACATGCGCACTTCGGCCGGCTCCCGGTTAGGGCTGTGTTTTCTCCCCGGCGTTTGATCGCGCCGAGGAGAAAATCCGTGGGATCCCGCCGCGGCTTCTCAACGTTGGCGCGGCTTTTAAAAGCCGCGCCTTAAGAGGCTTTTCCCCTGCCGTGTGGCAGGGGCCCAAGTAAAACATGTCAAAATCCTACAACAGCGTAATAATAAGAACGGAAATTAGCCTAGCTGTTAACAAGGCCTCAAAAGAGCATAAAGCATCTAGCATTCTTTAATGAGCTTCATAAAGCAATCCTCGGGGCCAAAATCAAATTGTTAAAAATACCATACCACTTAGTTAAAAGCTTGGGTAAAGCAAAATCAGTAAAAGAGAGTAAGCCTCAAGGGGAAAGGCGCCACCACTGAAAAAAGCCCCGTCTCTGCTTGTCGTTTGCCTGACCTCTGTGAGCGTGAGCAGAGATCAGAGCTTGCGAAGAGGATCTTAACTGGCGGGCTAGACAGTATGGTCCTTCGGTTCAGTCCTGTCTTTCTTTCACCACAGAACTCAATGAACCATCCAGAGGGGGCCTGGATTAGACCAACTGGAAGTCCGATATATGCAGTTTTGGATTATGATATATGCAATTTGGGTTATGATACAGGCAATTTTGACACGCGCTCTTGGCAGCAAGTTCCTCAGGCCTCAGAGATACCATTGTATACTTTGTAAAGCAGTAAAAACAATAATAGCTCATGCACGCAATTGGATGTCACAAATACCACCGGAGACCCTTTCTGGACAGTGCAAAGAGACTCCTTATAGCCTGTGTTTTTGTATAAGTGACGATGATGTCAGAGATTGTATTTCTCATTCCGCTCATGCACTGAGGTGAGCTGAGAAGGCACTGCGATGGGAATCCACAAAGGCAGAAGTGCATCGACCGGGAATCCGTGCAAAGACCTTGTAAGAACCCATCCTAGCTGTTGGACATTCCCTCCCCTATTCTTTGCATAGGATCGCCTCATTGCAGGCCTCCTGACACCAGTTTACTGATCTGGAAAACTGATATGCCCCATCTCCAGAGACCTGCTCTGTACAACAAGTACAACTTGGGGGAGGGGGAGACACCATAGTGTTACCACTATAAAAACAAGCCATAAAAACAACACCAAGCCTCAATGGGGAGGGTACTCCAATGGCGAGGTGCCACCACTGAAAAAGACCCATCTCTAATCAACACTTGCCTCACAAGAAGAAGAAGGAGAAGGAGAAGAAGGAGAAGAAGAGGAGGAGGAGGAGGAGGAGGAGGAGATTGGGTTTATCCCCCGCCCTTCACTACCCAAGGGAGTCTCAGAGCGGCTTACACACTCCTTTCCCTTCCCCTCCCCACAACAGACACCCTGGGAGGTAGGTGGGGCTGAGAGAGCTCTGACAGAAACTGCTCTTTTTCAAGAACAGCTCCTGCCAAAATTATGGCTTGCCCAAGGTCATCCAGCAGGTGCAAGTAGAGGAGTGGGGAATCAAACCCGGTTCTCCCAGATTACAGCCCGTGCACTTAACCACTACACCAAGCAGTCCTTCAAGTATACTGGCCTTATAGGCACAAAGACACTGTTTTACTCCAGAAGGCCTTTTAAAATTAAGTTTTACTTGATGTTCCACCTTGGGTTGGTTAAAGTACCTAACTGAGCATCTTAGGTATGTATTCTTACTGTTTGTGCATGTTCAGGATATCGTAAATTGGAAAGAACGTTTTAAAGAAGGGAACATGCAATGTAAACATTCTCAATAAATGAAATATGTTTCTAGGCCCAATTTGACAGAATCCAAGGCAGACGTTTCCCCCACACACACTTCCAATGAGGCGCTTGCATTGGTCTATTATGCCAAAGCTGGAATATCTGCAGACATACAGTGAGGAAAGGAGCACTGCCAAAATCCAGTCTTACTGCTCGAGGTGGAAAGTGAATGACTTTGGAAATGATCCCCTGATGAAGCGAGCTGTGAAACCTGTAGGGACCCACAAGAAAGAAA
Organism: Gekko japonicus; assembly: GCF_001447785.1. NCBI lineage: Eukaryota > Metazoa > Chordata > Lepidosauria > Squamata > Gekkonidae > Gekko > Gekko japonicus. The sequence continues at coordinate 59,984 of NW_015167545.1, forward strand.
TAATTTTTTTTTACCTTGCACCTGTTTTTCTACATTTTTTTCCTGCCTACTGGTGCGGCCATTCTTGTTTCCTCCAGGACCGGGCTATACCATCCCGCCTGCCCTCCCGAGCGGGCCTATAGCATATATTTAGCAATGTGTACACATGAAGCTGCCTTCTACTGAATCAGACCCTTGGTCCATCTAGGTCACAACCAGGGCTCTTTTTGTAGAAAAAGCCCAGCAGGAACTCATTAGCATATTGGGCCACACCCCTGACAGCACAGCTCATTAGCACATTAGGCCACCCCCCCATGTTACCAGAAGTGTAGTTATCCAGCCACACCCACCTTTTGCTTCTTATTCTGTTTACCTTGTTTGTTGTCAAAACCCAGGGCTTTTTTGTACCAGGAACTCCTTTGCATGTTAGGCCACACACCCCTAATGTAGCCAGTCCTAATGAGTTTCTGCTGTTGAGTGTGGCCTATTATGCTAATGAGTTCCTGCTGGGTGTGGCCAACTCGGGAGCCAGCCGGAACTCCGTTCCTGTGCGTTCCTGCCCAAAAATAGCCCTGGAACTGTCTACTCAGACTGCTGGTGGCTTTCCAGGAGTCTCATGCAGAGGTCTTCCACATCACCTACTGCCAAGTGTGTGTGTGTTGCGACCGGAAACAAAGCACGCAGGGCTGGGATGCAGAATCCCGAGACGCTCGGCTTAGTCTTTTGTTAAAAAGCCCACAAGTGTTTAGCCCTTACGAAACTGTGCGGGCCGTTCCCGGGAAAGGACCGGGGACCGGGGGTGACTGCCAGCAGCGACTGGAGCAGAAGCATGGCCAATAAAGCAGTACTGGCACCCAAGCGATGCAAATGCGTGCGGCAAATGTACTTTATCCAGATCAGCTTTTCATTGCTGGAGTTAACTGCATGAAAAAGAATGCTCTGGGTTTTTAAAAGGCTCAGCAGGGGTGTGAGATGAATCTTGTAAAAAGGGCTCTCCGGTGCACATGTCGCAGGGAAAGTTTTCGTTTCCCTCGTTGTGGGATTCTGGATTAAACCCCCACCCACCACCTCCACCTAAGCCTCCGGCTGCCCGCTGCCAGAACACATGCTTCAAATGCAAAGGGGCAAATCCATAGAGCATCGTCCCCCGGAGCACCGTTCAGCCCCTGCCGGCTCGGTGGGGCTCCCTGGAGCACACGGAGCCCGGGGAGGACAGGCTGACCTTGAGCGGGCTCGCATCTTTGCAGGCGGCATCTGGGAGCTGGAGAAATTTTGCTGAGGAAGGCAATACAGTGTCGAGAAGTAGAACTAATTGTAGTCGGAAATCTCTGGCACTGGATCAAGGGGGGTGGGCGCGAAGTGGAGCTGGGAGAAAATGCACAGGAGAGGAAAGGGGGGAAGAAAAGGAAGGTCTGGGGAAGGAGGGGGGTGCACTGAAAGGCAGGGGAATGCAGAGGCCAGGTCTGGTTTGCAGTGAGGGCCAACCTGCACGTAGGGAGTCTGCAAGCAGAGTCCCGGATGGGGAACGTGGCTTTTAAAAAGCAGCCATGGGGAGGTAGGGGGTGGGATCAGGGCTGCAGTGCTGGGGGAAAGATAAGGGCTAATTCTTCCTCCTGTGCCATTTCTTTGTTCAAAACTGGCCCCACAGCCAGGTTGCTGCAGGGGGGGGGGCATTTCTGGCACAAAACAGGTGCCATCTTCTTTTGTCTCCCCTCCACACACACACACACCAGGAACACACAAAGCTTTCTTCAAGCAAGAGAGACCGTTGATCCATCCAATTGAGTCTTGTCTACTCTGACAGGCAACTGGCTCTCCAGGGTCTCAGGCAGGGGCCTTTCGTATTGCCTACTACCGGGTCCTTTTCAAAGGCGAGGCTGGGGATTGAATCCGGGATCTTCCGCATGCAAATCTTTACCACCGAGCCCCTTAAACCAGCGGGGCAGAAGCGACACTGTACTTTGCAGACTCACTTGACTAAATGCTTCACTAGGCCAAAAATTCCCTCCAGGTAGCAAATGGCTCTGTTAGGTTCTATTCTCATTTCCCCCCTTCTCCCGAAATGCTAATTTTCTATACATGACACTATTTCCTTTTATTGGTGGGGGAAAGCAGTCTGTCCCCCAAGTCCTACCTAGAAGCCTGAGGTGGTACAATCCCGACCACAGAGAGCCCCAATTAAAACAGTTCTGAACAAACGGGAACTATGGCCACAATTCCAGTGAATATAATGCAAAGTTTTAAAAAGCTATTGAAGAAGAAGCTATTACAAAGAACCGGTTCCAAAATCATACCAAAATGGCACCAAGTGTAAAAGTTGTGTTCATCTAAGGCAGGGGTGGCCAAACTTGCTTAACGTAAGAGCCACACAGAATAAATGTCAGATGTTTGAGAGCCGCAAGACGTGAACAAATATTACACACACGTTTTTATTGGAAAATATGCAAATTTGCTTTTTGTTAATATTAAATGAGACTGCCAAAAATAAAAACAAAAGGGATAAAAACAGATATAACTTTAAATGCGTCCTGCAAGGCAAAGGGATTTAAAGAGACAAATGCCTTATCCCAAGCCGGACAGTGGGACGGAGGGGCTTTGAGAATGCATTTAAAGTTAAAGTTGCTTTCTTTCTCTGCTCCCCCTGCCTCAAGCCTACCCGGGAAGGGGAACACTGGCTGGGGAAGGGAAGACCAGTTAGGGAGGCAGGCCTCCCCTTCACTTCCCCAGCCGCCCTGCCGGGAGCCGCACAATATGTGGGAAAGAGCCGCATGTGGCTCCCGAGAATGTAAATGTGTAAAGCAATAAGAAGAGGTTCTCTGTGCATATGCAGGATGACTTTGCCTCACCGCTGATATCACAGCATAATCAAGGCTTAGGAGCGCGCAACAGAAAACCCCTGACTCAAAGAAATTTGCAGCAGTCCAAGAAATTCATATTTAATGCTCTTGTCTAGCTTCCTCTCCATCTCCTTCCCCGTCTGGGAAAACAGATGCAGAATAAATGCTGTTGGTATCGCTGAGTACCGGTTCGGCTTTTACCTTGAAGAGTGTGGTCCCGGGTTCTCGGCCCGCCAGTGTGTTGCTGTCCACCATGTGGGCCACCCGCGGGTCCTCTATTCTCATGAAGTCGCTCACCAGATCTGTGACCTCAACCATCCACTCTGGGCCCAGCATGGTGACCACTTGGTCGGTGCCCTCTGAGGAGGTGGTGTGGAACTGGGTGAACACCTGCAGGGTGGCGTGCTGGTACTGGAGGGTGCAGCCCCGGCTCTGCCGTCGTTCATCTTCCTCTTCATCGTCATCACTCTCCCGAGCTGACCTGTGGGCAGTCCAAACAATTGGGTCAGAAATCAGGCCACGCCGTGCAGCTGTTCCCTCTAAGCTGTAGAGTCTTGTGAGCAAAAATTCTACTTGGTGAGCTACTGGCATTAAAGTTGTGAGCTACTGCATAAATTAGTTTGCACTGGAGCCATCCTTCTTGAGCTAGGACAAAAATGTGTGAGCCGGAGGCTAAAAAACTGTGAGCTAGCTCACACTAACTCAGCTTAGAGGGAACGCTGCTCACCATGTCTCTCAGCTCTTGTATAGCCAAATGATGGACATTTATAATTTATAAAGCCCGCCTTTCTCCCAGGAAACTGAGATCCAGGATGAGTAATGCCGATAAAACTGAATGCATCGCAAAACACACCAAAATACCCATTAAAACAGCCAACAATGACACATTTAAAAGTCCAGGCACCCTTCAAAGGCAGAAAAAAACCCCACTCAGGCCTTCTAAAATGTTCAGCCTTACATCCAGTGTTCCCTCTAAGCTGACTTAGTGTGAGCTAGCTCACAGTTTTTTAGCCTCCGGCTCGCACATTTTTGTCTTAGCTCAGGAAGGGATGGCTCCAGAGCAAACTAATTTATGCAGCAGCAAAATTGCCTGCTCACAACTTTAATCCCAGTAGCTCACAAAGTAGAATTTTTGCTCACAAGATTCCACAGTTTAGGGGGAGCACTGCTTACATCCCCTCCAAAAGCACAGAAGGCATGTAGATCTTCTAATGTTCCCGGAAGATTCTCTTACACCATTGGAGTGGCTTCCAAAAAGCTTGTAAATGGGCCAGTCGGTATTTGTATTCCGGCAGGGGCTGGAACTACCAGAAGGCAGACCAGAGCTGCCGCCCGGGCTCCTACTGAGAGGGGTGGTCGGGGTCGTGACAGTTATTATTGGCTCAGTGATCAGTCACAGAAATCTTAAGTAATGAATGGTTGAGGTTTGGGTCAATTAAATTTGCATATGTTTGCACATGTGCAAAACCAAGAGCTATGGAGAACATGCTTTATTTTTAGCAACACACCAACCGTTATCTGAGCAGATAAAGATTGATCCTTTACCGGAACTGGGGTTGGATGCATAAATTGAGGGAAATGTAGTCTAGTCACGATCTCCATATCTGAAAGGTTTATTCATCAATACCTTAGGGGGCGGGGGGAAACTTATGGAAATAAATGAGAAATTCCTCTACGTAGTGGCAGGGGCACAGATCCCCCCCCCCCCGAGCTACCAAGACGTTCCAAACCCGGTATTCAGAAAGCGCTCCTTGCTGCACTTTCCTTCCACTCACATGCTTTCTGTGGCTGTATTTATTATAACAGTGGAGAAGTCCCCTCCTCCTCCCTACTCAGTGCTGGCAGGTTCCTAGGACAAAATGCTCCACTGCCTACAACTGGCGTATCCCTGGCCCTTCCGGCCCAGCTTGATGAGAACAGGGTCGGTGTGCGGGAGGTTGAGGACTGAGGATCACTTGGTGCTGGAAGTTTCATGGGAGGGAAATGAAAGGGTTGTCAGGCACTGCAGCTCTTTTCACGGAGAGGCTGGGCCATAGAATCATAGAATGTTAGAGTTGGAAGGGACCTTGCAGGTCATCTAGTCCAACCCCCTGCACTAGCCAAAAAATAGCCCTACATACCTACAACAGACCCGAAAGATGGTCGTCCAGCCTCCGCTTGAAAACGTCCAGCGAAGGAGCATCCACCACCTCCCGAGGCAGACTGTTCCACCGCTCAACCACTCTTACAGTTAGGAAGTTTCTCCTGATATTTAGCCAGTAACGACTCCCTTGTAATTTCCACCTATTAGACCTAAGGCGATTTCTCACTAGAGATGCCTCGCAGCACAGCACCGTTTGCCCCAACACAAACATGTCAATTTCACACCCGAAGCTCCGGGGCTGCATTTTTACTCGGGGCTTCACCCGATTTCCTCCGCACTTTCGTGATCCTGGTTTTTGAGGATCATGAAACTGCGGAGGAAACAGGGCGAAGCCCCGAGTCAAATGCAGCCCCGCAGCCTCGGGTGTGAAATTGACATGCTTGTGTTGGGGCAAACGGCACTGTGCTGCGAGGCAGCTCTAGTGAGAAATCGCCCCTAGTCTTGCAATCCGGAGCAAGAGAGAATAGATCCACTCCATCTTCTACATGACAGCCCTTCAAATACTTGAAGACTGCAATCGTGTCCCCTCTAAGCCTTCTCTTTCCCAGGCTAAACATACCCAACTCTTTCAGCCTTTCCTCATAAGACTTGGACTCCGGTACCTCAGGGCCAGTTTCTAATTGGGTCAAGATGTTTAACTAACAGAAATGTGCTATGGGCACCTTTCTGGGCGTAAGCTCCACTGAGCTGAAAGGAGGGGCTGTGGCTCAGCGGTAGAGCATCTGCTTGATATGCAAAAGGGCCCAGGTTCAATCCCCGGCATCTCCAGTTGAAAGGATTGGGTAGTCAGTGATGTGAAAGACCCCCATCTGAGATCCCAGAGAGGCACTGCCAGTCGGACAATACTGACCTCGATGGACCACTACTCAGATTCAGTATGAGGCAGCTTCATGTGTAACAACATGGAACTTGCTCCTAAGTAGATTGTCCCACTGGGATAACCAAGACAGTCGTGTTTTCAGGAAACAGACCCTGGCATGGTTTCTAGTCCACATTGTGCATCTGTCTGGAGCAGCTCGGACTGATTTCCGTCCCTTCCCCAACCTCTCTCCCCAAACACACTCTGCAAAACCACTCGCCTACCTGCGGTCAGGCAGGATGGGAACCCGCCAGCCCTTCACTTGGCTGAGTCGCGAGTCCGAAAGCTCGATATGAAGGGGGAGCTTGGGGACCCAGACAGTCATCTCCAGGAGGGCGCTGAGGTGGTCGTAGCTGAAGGAGACGCCCGCATTCATGGAACCCCTCGACTCCTTGCCGCTCACAAAGACATAGTCGCAGCTGCTGGACACCTGCAGAAGAAGTGGGGGCGGGGGGAGAAGATGTGGTCAGGGAAGGCCGATTTGCACAGTGTTCAGCAGTAGATCATAGGCTTGAATACGCCAGTAAAGAAGGAGCACGGCCTAGTGGTTGAGCATCTGCTTGGCATGCAGAAGGTCCCAGGTTCAATCCTGACCATCTCCAGTTAAGAAGAGAAGAAGAAGAGACTGGATTGATACCCCGCCCTTCACTACCCGAAGGAGTCACAGAGCGGCTTACAATCTCCTTTCCCTTCCCCTCCCCACAACAGACACCCTGAGAGGTAGGTGGGGCTGAGAGAGCTCTTTTGAGGACTGCTCTTGAGAGAACAGCTCCGAGAGAACTTGTGACTGACCCAAGGTCACACCAGCAGCTGCAAGTGGTGGAGTGGGGAATGAAACCCCATTCTCCCAGATTAGAGTCCGCGCTCCTAAGCACTACACCAAACTGGCTTTAAAAGAGCAAGTAGGAGGTTGATGTGAAAGACCTCTGCCTGAGATCCTGAAGAGCTGCTGCCAGTCTGAGTAGACAATACTGACCGTGATAGAGCAGCAGAATGCAGTTTCACATGAAGAATGCAGCATGGATTAAAGAGAACTGCAGGACATGGGGGGGTAGTTGGCATTTTGAATGCACTCGTGGCCCTGAGTTCTCGTGAGTGGTCACTCACAGGTTAATTGCACTCCTCACAGGCCCTCCCTCTCCCCTGCTTTCTGGGCCTTGTGAAATTTGGAAAAGACCAAATTTCACAAGGATGCCAGTTCAGTCTGGATAGCCTATTTCCATTGAGCTTCTCTCTGACCCCAAGCCAGTCATGCACTCTCAGCCTACTGCACCTCACAGCCAGAGACAAAGGAACATAGTCTGTCATTGCTCAGTTCTACGTCACGACCTCAGAGTTCCTTGGTGGTCTCCCATCCAAATACTAGCCAGGGCCAATCCTGCTTCACTTGGCTAGCCTGGGACACCCAAATCAGGGCAAAACACTAGTACTTTTCCTGATACCAGGGTCAAAAGCAACCAAGGGAGACCGGTTTCAAATTGAGCCACAGCAACCATCCATAGCAAACCCGTACCCGTCCACATCCAATACCTGAGTATGCTTGTTCCTTGAAAACTTTCAGAGATGTGTGGGATATTGCCTAGATACCCTGCAGATCCCTTCTGTGGCCAGAAATAAGACTTGGGGCACAGGCTAAATCTCTGCCCATCGCTACCCATGCAAAGTCCACAAGCTTTTGAGCGCAGATGCTAAGAGTCGACCGTACCATTGGGTATGTGCCAGGACAGATGGGCACGAACTGAATTACGAACCAAAATTCATCACGAACCAGGCCCGGTTCATGGTTCGCGAGCCTCAGTTTGTGCCCATCCCTATACGAACCTCCCACAACCCTCCAGGTAGTTGTTGGAGGTTTGTGGGGTTCGTGGTGGGAAATGAGAGGGATCGCTGAAATGGCTTGCACCTATTTCAGCCTAACAGACTGAAATAATGCAAGCCATTTCAGTGATCCCTTTTGCTCCCTCCCTCCCGGGCTTCCAAGCGTTCCCTTTAAATGGGTTTTGCAAGCGGGTGCCATGCAGGAGTGGAGTCCAAGCGGCAAATTCACCACTTCTGAGTGAATTCACCACACAGACCCCACTCCCACGTGGTGCTCACTGTCAAAACCCATTTAAAGCAAACATTCCCTTTAAATGGGTTTTGGAAGATCTCCCTCCCTGGGGAGCTACCACCAGCAGAAAGGAGGGAGGAAAGATCTCCCAGGAAGGGGAATCTTCTCCTCCTTCTATTCTGCTGGCCTCAGGGAGCTGCTCCCAGCAGAAATGAGGGGAGAAGATCCACAAACCTCATGAACCTGTACCGGTTCATGAAATGGGTGAGGTTTGTCTTGGTTTGTGGGACCCCACAAACCACAAACCAGGATGAACCGCCTTTTTTCCGGTTCATGCCCATCCCTATGTGCCAGCTCTGTTTTTTCCTTTTTGGACTTTGGGGTCCCACTTTGTACACTGGCTAACTTCCAGAGCAAGCCCTGAAAATTCTGAACCACCATCGCCACCACCCCCAGCTGCAAACTTGGCAAAAAAAAAAAAGACCTAGTTGAACCAGAGTTTGCTAACAACCTTAATTTGAAAGGATGCAGGAATGTTTTCTCTGTGTGTCCGTGTGCGTGCATTTGTGTTCGACATGGCCAGGGTCTATTTCCCTTGATTCCCACAGGGCTACTTAAGCTGGGCTTCGACAGCAGAGAGACACAAGCTCAGCATGTCTGGGAAGGCAATCTCAGCTCCGCATCGGAATAAAAATGAGGCCCGAAATGCATCTCTGGATATTGTGTCGTCCATCAAAATAAAGACGACGTGCCATTGCTGGCATCCCCTAGGCTAATAAAGACACCCACGAAGACAAGCCGGGGAGGGGGGCAGCCCTTCCAGCCTTTGAGGGGCAGCTAATCACACACCGTGTCCATTCAAATATTACCGGGGAAGGGGACATGCTCTAGCCAGAGCCACACTTTGGGTAATATCCATTCGGGCATGCAAGGGGAAGTCAGGTTTGGGAAAGATCCAAGGGTGTGTACAGAGCTCTTTTGCTTGCACAGAGTTCTAAGGAAGAAATTCAAGGCAAATGGATGAGGTGGTCCACCCGATAGAAATGGCATAAGAGAAGTCTGACGAGATTTTGATGCAGAGCATTTTTAAAAAATATTTATGTCTTGCATTTATCCATCTCTCTCTCTCTCTCTCTTTTCACATTTCCCCCCACCATTCTTCTAAGGAGCCCGGCACAGAATAAACAATTTCCCTCTCCCCTCCCAACTGGACCCTCACATCAAGGCTAAAATCAGAGACAGACAGACAAAGACAGACAGCTAGAATGTGCGACTGGCCCAAAGTCACCCGAGTGAGTTTATAGCAGAGAGGGGATCTGAACCCCAGTATCTCAGTCCCGTGAATTCTAACAACTAGACATCACTGCCATAAAATACTATCTTTTTTCTCAATATTCAGGTCATCCTTATGGTCATCCCCCCCCCTTCCTTTTTTGCCTCGCAATACTCTGGTGTGGTAGGCCAGACCGAGAGAGAGAGAGAGAGAGAGAGAGAGAGAGAGAGAGAGAGAGAACATAGGAAGCTGCCTTCTACTGTGAGCTACTGGCATTAAAGTTGAGAGCGAGCGATTCGGCTACTGCATAGATTAGTTTGTTCTGGAGCCACCCGTCCTGAGCTAGGACAAAAATGTGTGAGTCAGAGGCTCAAAAACTGCGAGCTAGCTCACACTAACTCAGCTTAGAGGGAACACTGGGAGGAGGTTCCCCCCCATCCCTTGGCATAACTGGACCAACAAAACTGCTAACCCCGGCTGTGGCTTCGAGGCAGCCGCTGAAAAGCTGTCTGTTTCAGCACAAAAATACCGGCTCCCGGCCTCAGTGTCTCGCTCCTCATGTGGCTCGTGGTGCCGGAGGCTTGTTCCTGGCATCCCTCAGGCCTGAAGATCGATGGAGCCACTTCGGTTGTTTATGCCCCTCTCCGCTGCACACACCCGGGGAGCACGGAGACAGCTGCTCACAACTCCACCACTCTCCGTAATGCTGAATTATTTACAGTAACAGATAGCGGCTGGCCTGATAGACGGTGTAGGTTTATATTCCTGACAGAGCAATTGGCCCTCCCCCCGCATCTCTCCAGGTAAGCGGGAGAGCTTGCCAACACACCTCTCCGCGGCACGGCCGACATAACTCACGCAGGGGCGGAAGGAGGGGGGGTGCCGAAAGGGACTTAATGGAAAACAGAACGGGAGGGGGCCAGAACGAGCCGGCGACATTATTCATCCCCGCCTCGGCCTGCTCGGGCCCACCCCCGGATCCGGGGAAAACAGCAACCTGTGAGGATTTACAAGCAGGAAAGTCACGCGTGGGCTCGTCGGGAAGCTGCGGGTGGATGCAGGACTCGTCTGGAACGGCAGTGGTAAATCAAGAGGAGGTTTAATCCAGGCAGTGGGGAAGGATTTGAACTTGGCGGGAGGGGGAGAAAAGAGCCGGCCACCTCGGTCACCTGAGCCGTGCGCCCATTTGTGCGGAGGCCTCGTTTGTTCAATCCAAAAGGTACAAAAGGAGCTACTATGCATGGCTAAGCGTATCTGGAAAAAACAGCTTCCGACACCAGGGCCAGTTTGGGGGGGGGGGCTGACAGTCCCCAGGCCCCCCTCCCCCACTCTGCCCACCACCAAGCACTCATGCCCTCCCAACCCACCTGCCTGTGTCCCCTTTCCCTGTCCGGTCACAAGCCCTCCCACCATCCACACAGTTGCCTGCAGACCTTTCCCCAGTGGCACAGGGCAGGGCAGGTGGCAAGGAATGCGGATGCTGCAGCGCTAAGAAGTGAGCGGGCAGGGGGTGCCGGCGGCAGTGGAGCCCGGCAGCTGCCTCACCAGAGGTTATGTTGACCCCAGCCCTGCCCGATGTTCTGCTCTAGCCAGCTTTGTTTGCCTGTTCCCACGCCCATGGCCCCATTAGGGCATAGGGTTGCCAGGTCCCTTCAAGACGCCGTTGGGGGGGGGATGTGGGGGACGCTCCAGGAGTTGAAAGTGTCACCCCTGACAAGCCGTCGTCACCAGAAGTGACACTTTGGTTTTTGGGCAAAACTCTATGGTAAAATCACCCTCAAACCATAGAGTTTTGCCAAAAACCAGAGCATCGCCCCGAGATGCCTACATCACTTCTGGGTGATGTAGGCACGTTGTTCCATGTTGCTGTTGGGGGGGGCCTCCTCCCGCTGGCCAACAGTAGGCAGGAACCCACAAATCTGGGGAATTCCCTGCCCGCAAGTGGGGACTGGTAAACCTATTAGGGCAAGAGGCCATACTGCTGGTTGGCATGATTCTATCGAGCCTCTCCCTGAACCTGGCCCTTCTGTCAACATGGTCAGACCAGGACAAGAGAGACCCGGGTTCAAATTCCCACACAGCCTATGAAGCTCCTCAGGGGGGTCTGTGTCGCTCTCTCTCTCTCTCTCTCTCTCTCTCTCTGCCTAGCCTGCCTTGTATGGTTCTTGTGGAGACAAAACGGAGGAGGGGCAGGGCTGGCGTAAGCAGGCCCTGAAGTACGGCAACTGCCAGGGCCCATGCTGCTGACTCCCGACTCACACATCTCCTCCGACGCCTGCACTCACACTCTCCCACTGCCTGCTTGGGAGCAGGGCTGCCACCTCCGGATTGGGAAGTCCCTGGAGACTGTGTGCCCTGACCTGGCTGGCCTGGGCTAGCCCAGTTCTGTCAGATCTTGGAAGCTAAGCAGGGTCAGTCTTGGCTAGTATTTGGATCGTGGGAGACCACCGAGGAATACCAGGGCCATGACTCAGAGGCAGGCAATGGCAAACCACATCTGAAATGTCTCTTGTCTTAAAAACAAATCTGGCTCGCCACCTAGTGGTGCATGATGCTAAAGAGCTAGAACTTCCGTCTGCCAGACAATCTTAGGATCTCCTGGCTATTCTGCACACACTGCCTGATGATGATGATGATGATTCTACTGTGACTGACAAAGGGAGCTTTGACTCTTGAAAGCTTACACCCTGAAACTCTTGCTGGTCTCTAAGGTGCTACTAGACTCAAATCTAACTGTCCATGTATAGAGGCAGCATACCACTGAATCTAACTGGGAACATTCATTCAATCTCGGAAGCTAAGCAGGGTCGGCCCTGCCTAGTATTTGGATGGGCGACCTCCAAGGAATACCAGGGTCGGGATGCAGAGGCAGACAGTGGTTCAAACTGAAAGAGTTGGGTACGTTTAGCCTGGGAAAGAGAAGGCTTAGAGGGGGCATGATTGCAGTCTTCAAGTATCTGAAGGGCTGTCACGTAGAAGATGGAGCAGATCTCTTTTCTCTTGCTCCGGACTGCAAGACTAGATCTAATGGGTGGAAATTACAAGGGGGTCGTTCCCGGCTAAATATCAGGAGAAACTTCCTAACTGTAAGAGTGTTTGAGCAGTGGAACAGTCTGCCTCGGGAGGCATAAGAACATAAGAGATGCCAATGTTGGATCAGGCCAAAGGCCCATCCAGTCCAACACTCTGTATCACACAGTGGCCAGAAATACCAGTGCCATCAGGAGGTCCACCAGTGGGGCCAGGACATTAGAAGCCCTCCCACTGTTGACCCCCCCAAGCACCAAGAAGACAGAGCATCACTTGCCCCAGAGCCCCTATCTATACCTTGTGGCTAATAGCCACTGATGGACCTCTGCTCCATATGCTTATCTAATTCCCTTTTGAAGCCGTCCATGCTTGTAGCACCCACCACTTCCTGTGGCAGTGAATTCCAAGTGTTAATCACTCTTTGGGTGAAGAAGTACTTCCTTTTATCCGTTCTAACCCGACCACTCAGCAATTTCATGGAGTGCCCACGAGTTCTTGTATTGTGAGAAAGGGAGAAAAGTACCTCTTTCTCTACCTGCTCTTTCCCATGCATAATATTATAAACCTCAATCATGTAACCCCTCAGTCGTCGTTTCTCCAAGCTAAAGAGCCCTAAGCGCCTTTACCTTTCCTCATAGGGAAAGTGTTCCAACCCTTTTATCATTCGAGTTGCCCTTTTTTGCACTTTTTCCAAAAGGCGGTGGATGCTCCTTCGCTGGACATTTTCAAGCGGAGGCTGGACGACCATCTTTCAGGTCTACTGTAGGTCTGTAGGGCTGTCTTTCAGCTATGCTCCTGCAGTGTGCAGGGGGTTGGACTAGATGACCTGCAAGGTCCCTTCCAACTCTAACATTCTATGACTCTATGAAACCATCTCCGAACATCTCTTGCCTTGAAAACTGTACAGTGTCACCATAACTCAGCTGTGACTTGAGGGCACGTCCACCAACAACAGCCAAGGAACAATCTGGCTCGCCATTGTGGAAAACAGGGTGTTGGGCTAGAGGGAACCAGGCTCCAGTCCAGCGGAGCTCCTTGTAGCTTCATTTTTGGCCAGGCAGGTCCCTCACAGCCCCCAAGCTACATGCACCGGAACTGATGCACTCTCACCCACCTTGATGATATCTTCATTGCTAGACTTGCACTCCACGTCAGCCGAAACGTCCATGATGATGCCAGTCATCTCAATGGCGATGACCTTCACCGGGATGGCCACCGTCCGACCGGTCAGGATGGCTGTGTTGATGATCTCTGTATCCTGAGGGACAAATGGCAAAAAGAAAGAGGAGGTCTTGTTATAGCCCCAGAGTCCTACATCTTCTGACCTGTAATCCCACTGTCCGTGTATTAGCTCAGGACTGCGGTTCTCTTTCCAGATTTTTGGTTGCCTCTATGGGCAGTGCTTTGAAATCTGTGGACATTTCTGCATGACCATCTGGGGCAATGTTCTTACATTTTCATTGTCTGCTCAAGAACAAAAGACTCTCTGGCCCTGACCTGGATAGCCCAGGGAAGCCCGATCTCGTCAGATCTTGAAAGCTAAGCAGGGTCGACTCTGGCAAGTACTTGGATGGGAGACCTCCAAGGAATACCAGCAGTCGGGAGGCGGGGGCAGGCTTTATTCAGCCAATTCTCTGAATATCCTCCAGGCCACCAGTAGGGGTCAGTCAGCAGAGGTCGCCATTACTTCCAGGTGCACGCACACTTGCGCGCACGCACACACACACACACATATTTTAAAAATATATCAAAAAATACCCCCCCCCAAAAAACCTAGAGACTCTGCTATGCTGTCCCTCACACTCTGTGCAAAAAACAACAACACCCCTATACTTCCCATATATTATGGTTGTACAGCAATGAGAAGCAGCGAAGGTACATAAATAATATCACACACAATATATTCAAAAACAAAAGTGAGTAATAAACGGAGTGCCCTGACCTGGATGGCCCAGGCTAGCCTGATCTTGTCAGATCTCGGAAGCTATGCAGGGTCGGCCCCTGGCCAGTATTTGGGTGGGAGACCTCCAAGGAATACCAGGGTCGTGACACAGAGGCAGGCAATGGCAAACCACCTCTGAGCGTCTCCTGCCATGAAAACTCTTCAGGTTTGCCATAAGTCAGCTGTGATTTGACAGCGCTTTCCACCCCCAACAAGAAACTGAGTAGTACTTTTAAAAAAGAAGAATAAAAAGAAGACCACCGCCCATTAAAAGCAATAAGATCAACTCTGGACCTGATTAACAGCCCCAGGTACAAAGGCTGAACGGCGTTTGGGTAGGTCTCTAAGAAGGAGAAGAACGGATCAGTTCTGACACGGATTCTGGGGAAGGCGATAAGGAGATCCAGGCTGAGCGGTCGGGATAGAACGGATAAAAGGAAGTACTTCTTCACCCAAAGAGTGATTAACACATGGAATTCACTGCCACAGGAAGTGGTGGCAGCTACAGTCATGGACAGCTTCAAAAGGGAATTAGATAAGCATATGGAGCAGAGGTCCATCAGTGGCTATTAGCCACAAGGTATAGATAGGGTATAGAGTTGGACTATAAGGAAGGCCGAGTGCCGAAGAATAGATTCTTTTGAACTATGGTGCTGGAGAAGACTCTTGAGAGTCCCTTGGACTGCAAGAAGATCAAATCAGTCAATCCTCAAAGAAATCAACCCGGACTGTTCCCTGGAAGGCCAGATAATGAAACTGAAGCTCAAATACTTTGGCCACCAAATGAGAAGGGAGCACTCACTGGAGAAGACCCTGATGCTGGGAAAGATTGAAGGTCAAAGAAGATGGGGACGGCAAAGGATGAGATGGTAAGACAGTGTCATAGATGCAATGAACATGAAATTGAGTGAACTTCAGAGGACAGCAGAAGACAGGAGGGCCTGGCATGACCTGGTCCATGGGGTCGCGAAGAGTCGGACTCGACTGTGCGACTGAACAACAACAACATAGATAGGGACTCTGGGGCAAGTGATGCTCTGTCTTCTTGGTGCTTGGGGGGCAGGGTCAACAGTGGGAGGGCTTCTAATGTCCTGGCCCCACTGGTGGACCCCCTGATGGCACCTGGTATTTCTGGCCACTGTGTGACACAGAGTGTTGGACTGGATGGGCCTTTGGCCTGATCCAACATTGGCGTCTCTTATGTTCTTATGTTCAGGCTGAAGGGTCTGGTGGGGAACAAAGTGAGAACCACTAAACCTTCATTTGGGTTTTTTCATCAAGTTTCCAATATTGCAAAATGTCCAGGGGTTTTGGAACTGGGGGAGAGGGGACAGGTGTCCTCTAGAAAGCCCCCAAAGCCATGCAACGTTACAGCCCCTTCCCCTCTACTTCAGCCTTTTCCAGCTCTGTATTTCTAGATCTGGACCTATCCTGCACTCAGTATTCTTGGTGTGGCACGACAGGATTCTAATCCGGTGCCCCTTTCGGAGTCAGACAACTGGGGTTACAGAACAGAGGAGGAAGCAGCATTGTTGTCCCTTGGCCTCCCTGCCAATCTATCTGGGTCGGCTCAGGGATGCTGCCTGGGCAACAGCCAGGCTCTGCCTTTTCCCGACGTTTCAGGGGGTCGTCATGTTGGTCTTAAGTAGAACAGTTAGATTTTATTCCAGTAGCTCCTTAGAGACCAACAAGAGTTTCAAGGTATAAGGTTTGGAGAGTCAGAGCGCCCGAGAATCAAAGGCAGTCCCCAAGAGTGACAGAGGGAGCTTTAAGTCTCAAAAGATTCTATCCTGAAATTCTTGCTGGTCTCCAAGGTGCTCCAGGAGTCAAATCTAACTGTTTTGCTTATGCGGTTCTTTTTGGGGGGGAGGGGATATGTTTGCATTTGTGTGTGTGTGCCCACGTGGGCATCAGTGTTCCCTCTAAGCTGAGTTAGTGTGAGCCAGCTCACAGTTTTTTAGCCTCCAGCTCACAGATTTTTGTCTTCGCTCAGGAAGGAGGGCTCCAGAGCAAACTAATTGATGCAGTAGCCAATCGCTCCCTCACAACTTTAATGTCAGTAGCTCACAAAGCAGAATTTTTGCTCACAAGACTCCACAGCTTAGAGGGAACATTGGTGGGCATGTGTGTGCACCCATGCCTAGAAGTCATGGCGACCTCTGGTGACTTGAACTGGGCATGGAGGACATTCAGAGAAGTTGCTTGATCGCCTGCCTCTGGCCTCCCAGCCCTGGTATTCTCTGGAGGTCTCCCATCCAAATATTTGCCAGGGTCAGCCCTGCTTAGCTTCCGAGATCTGACGAGATCGGACTTGCCTGGGCTACCCAGGTCAGGGTGCTTAGCTGGCTCTTGTAGCTTGTTGTAAGCAGTTCTCTGTGCTTCTCCTTTGCCCTTTCTCCCGCCTGCTATTTTGCCTGCTTGCCTCCCCCCAATCTGTGTCTTAAATCCCTATGATCAGATCCCCTGCTAAGTACAAGAAGAAGAGATTGGATTTATACCCCGCCCTTCACTACCCAAAGGAGTCTCAGGCCAGTTTACAATCCCTTTGCCTTCCCCTCCCCACAACAGATACCCTATGAGGTAGGTGGGGCTGAGAGAGCTCTCTTGTGAACTGCCCTTGTGAGAACAGCTCTGAGAGAACTTGTGACTGACCCAAGGTCACACCAGCAGCTGCAAGTGGAGGAGTGGGGAATCAAACCCGGTTCTCCCAGACTAGAGTCCACACTCTTAACCACTACACCAAACCCTTGCTTGCAAAGAACTTTGCACCACACCCCCCAAACTATCTCACTGCTGCCAAGTTCTCTGGGGACTGTGGGGGTGTGGCATTCCAACTCAAACCTGCTCTGGATCTCAGCATCCTGTGGATGCCTACAGCCCAAACCTAACATAATAATAAAACTTTGTTGGTCTTAAACGTGCCACCAGACTCAAATTTTGTTCTGCTGCTTCGGACCAACATGGCTACCCACCTGAATCTATAATGTATTCCTGTTGCACCACTGTGAAAATGGCAATACCCCTAAATGTGCTCTAGGGGGTGCTGTTTTGCCAGTGCTGGGAGCAGACGCTGAAGACCATGGAGCTCTTGAGAAACCTCATGAAAGCAAGTGTTGTCTCCACAGGCCAAAGTTCAAACGGCTTCATTCCCTGAGTCCCAAATGGCATTTGGCATGGGTGGCGAAAAATCAAGCCACCAACTTGCATGCACCCACCGGTCCAACAGTGCGATCCTAAAGAGAGTTACCTTCTTCTAAGCCCACTGATCTCAATGGACTTCGAAGGGTGTCACTCTGTCTAGAATGGCGCTGTTTATTCTTTCGAGCCGGGAGACCTGTTGCAGTGCTGATCCCCCTCTTTCGGCTTAACACAAGGACAGTGGTCTCATCTCAAGGAAAGAGAGTGCGGATTCTTGGACACAAGTGCGGCTGAGATGATAGTACCAACAGGTGGGTTCCCAGCTGGCTGCAGAACCAGCCTGAGAAGTGTGTGTCAATGGTCCTTCACGGATCTGGAGAGAGCTCTTGAGTGGGCAGTCACCGGGATTCTCCATTCAGAGTCCAGCACTCTCCACCATTTTTATCCATTACTTGGATGAAGCAAATCCATATCAGTTTTGCAGATGAAAAAGGGAGGGATGGCAAGTGCCTCAGGGGAGAGAAAGGCAATTAAAAATTCCCTGGATCATCCCACCCCAGCTTTCCAACCTAACTAAATGAAATTCACCAGGGACAAAGGCAAAGTCCTGTGCTTTCGGCGTGCAGAATCAAATGAACAGGTGTACGATGGGGTACTATCCTGCTTGGCAATAGCATGTGAAAAGGCTCTTGGGGACTGCAGCTGATGATCACGAGCTGAATGTGAGTCAGCAGAGCGAAACAGTGGCAAAAAAGGGTTAATACGGTTTTAGGCTGCATTAAGATAAACTTTGTAATGGCAAGAGGGGTTCGGCAATGGAATCGATGACCCAGGGGAGTTGTGATTTCACCCTCCCGGGGGGAATTCAAGCAGAAGCTGGATTGCTGGAAATGCTCTGGGCTTGTGTTTCCTGTATTAAGAAGGAGGTTGGATTAGAGGGCTTATAGCATCCCTTCCAGCCCCAGAACTCCAAGAGCAAATATTAACTGGGAGAAGCTGCAGTCTCTGGGATGACGTCTGCCCACGGTCCAGAAAGCTGCCCAAGAGAAACCATGTATGTCTTTGCACTCAGAGTGTGTGGGGGAGAGATTTGTGAATTTCCTGCATTGGGCAGGCGGGTTGGACTAGATGACCCTGGAGGTCCCTTCCAACTCTATGATTCTATGAAAAGGTGTCTCCAGTTTTAATCGCAGGGAAACCAACCAAAAAACCTCCCAAAACCAATGCATTACAGGAATTGAAAACTTAGAAAATGCTAATGTTATTATTTCATTTACTCCATGCCTACTGTATTTTTCTACACAACGGGAACTCCAAGTGGCTTACCACTAGGGTTGCCAGCCTCCAGGTAGTCAAACCCCAATGAGAGTTTCCAGAATTACACGCCCGCTTCTACTTGCATGAAGTCTTCCAGAAGGGGGAAAGCTTTCATTTATAGTTGTGTTGATGCTTACTGCCGGTCCTACAAAAGACACATTGTGCAGCTAAAATTCATGGACGGAGCACTCCTGTCATTCTCTAATTCATTAAATTAGATGGCGTGCTCTAAATCTACTGTCTAGGTTCCCGATTCAGCGATCTTCCGGTCTCCTTATGTAGGTATAGCTCTAACTCTGCATTAGGGCCAGCCTTATACTACAGATGTTCAAGTAGTATCATTGGTGGTAATGGTGGGCGGCTCCTAATTGAAAGCCTGGTGGAAGAGCTCCGTCTTGCAGGCCCTGTGGTGCTTTCCCCCTTCTGGAAGACTTCGTGCAAGTAGAAGCGGGCATGTAATTCTGGAAACTCCCGTTGGGGTTTAACTTTTTAAATACTGATGCAAAATTGACTGGTAGTTATTATATTGTATGAACTGTATGATATTGTTATATTGAATGTATTGAATATATATACCTGATTAGGATGTTATAAGAATACACAATGCACTTTATAGAATGTTAATTATAAACAGAACACATCCGTTTACAAAAGTTCCTTGCAGTGTATATTTATTCGTTACTTGACGTTCCTAACACTGCAGCCTCCAGGAAGTAGCTGGAGATCACCTGCTGTTACGCCCAATCTCCAGGCAACAGAGATCAGTTCATCTGGAGAAAACGGCTGCTTTGAAAGGCGGACTCTATGGCATTCACAGAATCATAGAGTTGGAACAGACCTCCAGGGTTGTCTAGTCCAACCCCCTGCACAATGCAGGAAATTCATAACTACCTCCCCCTCCACACGCCCAGTGACCTCTGCTCCATGCCCAGAAGATGGCAAAAAAAAAAACCCTCCAGGATCCCTGACCAAACTGGCCTGGGGAATTGCTTCCCGACCCCAACGTGGCGATCAGAATTCCCCTGGGGGTGTAAGAAGGGGCCACGAGAACTAAGCACTGATGCAACCCTTCCTGTCCGCCTTCTCATGATCTGCCCAAGTTCACAGAATTAGCATTGTACCCCCTTGAAGTCCCTCCCCTCCCCAAACCCCACCCTCCTCAGGCATCCCCCCCAAAATCGCCAGGTATTTCCCAACCAATCCAGAGATGGCATCCCTACATACAACCATCTCACCTTCTTCATTTTACCCTTACAACCACCCTGTGTGTGAGCGTGAATGACTGGCCCAAGGTCTCCCAGCCAGCTTCCTTGGTATACGTAGGTATTCAGCCTGGGTATCCCATATCCTAGTCTAACACTCTTAAACACTACACCACATTGGCTCTAAGTGAAAGTAATTAGATCAAACAATGGAATCTGGGGAACTGGTCTGAAGATGGATGTGAAATAACCAACAACAGACAAACATATCCAACTGATGGAGCAGAGGTCCATCAGTGGCTATTAGTCACAAGGTATAGATGAAACACTATGTCTGGGGCAGTAATGCTTTGTACTCTTGATGACCGGGGGCCAACAGTGGGAAGACTTCTGGAGTTCTGGCCCCACTGGTAGACCCACAGATGGCACCTGGGTTTTGGCCACTGTGTGACACATAGTGTTGGACTGGATGGGCCATTGGCCTGATCCAACATGGCTTCTCTTATGTTCTTATGTCTGGGGCAGTGATGCTCTGTATTTTTGGTGCCTGGGGGGCAACAGTGGGAGGGCTTCTGGAGTTCTGGCCTTGCTGGTGGACCTCCAGATGGCACCTGGGCTTTGACCACTGTATGACACAGAGTGTTGGACTGGATGGGCCATTGGCCTGATCCCACATGGCTTCTCTTATGTTCTTAACTTCCACTCACCATCGCCAAAGGAAGGATGGCACGGATGTCCCTTTGGATTACTGTCAGCTCCGTCACAGCCCTGTCCAGATCAGGTGGTGGGTTGCGGCCTCGATAATCTATGTGCCACATGATTCGCCGGGTCACCGACTGGCTGGTGAAGTTCTCCATTTCAAAGTCCAGCTGCATGACCTCATAGGAGGCGCCTTCCTCCCTAAAGGGAAAAAGAAGATGGGTTCACATGAAAGACAGCCCGGGGGACTCAATTCACACACACATGAAGACTCCCGAGTGGTTTGCACAATTGTAAAGTTTGTATTTCAGGGTGGGTCTCTTGAAATAACAAGACGAACTTGCCGTTTAAAAAAAATGCCAGAGCATTTTAACTCTATGGAATATCAAGGGCCACTCAGAGGATACTTGGTGTGTCTAAGGAACTGTGAATTCCATGTTCTCGAGAGGCTGGGAAAACATGTAGCGATTCTTAAATCTTAAACAAGCCCAAAAGCACCAGAAATCAAACGCCTGTCCTCAAGTTAGGCTCTTTGCTTGTCCTCCCCAGGTTCTCTGCAATTCTGAAACTGAATTGTCAGGCATGTGGCTGAAATATTGCTGCTGGGACTCAGAATGGAAGAAGTTAATGTGCAGAAAAGAACACTGATGTGGTATATGATCACAACTGCTAGAATGACTTATGCACAATGTTGGAAACAAGATAGAATTCCGGAAATCGAGGAATGGATAAAGAAATTAATATTCATGGTTGAAATGGACAAAATGACAAGGAAAGAACCTTGAAGCAGAAGAATCCTATGCAGACTGGAAAGACTTTAAAGAGTACTTAGAAAAATATCGGGATGTAAAAGACAATTTAATTTGCTTTGACAATTATTGAAAAGTTAGTGTTATTTTTTGTTTTTTGGTTTTTTTGGTTTTTTGGTTAGTGTTATAAGATGAAAGTTAATTGAGAGAAAATATTAATAGAAAGAAACGCTACCGATAGATTATGACTAGAAGATAAGGAAAATAGAAAAGAACTAAGAAATGGGCTGGAGGTTGGAGCACTGTGGGAAGCCAAGAGGGGAGGGGAAAGAGAAAAAAGGATGTATGACAAGAATAATATGTTGTATGTTTGAACTAATAATATATCCTAATAAATTGTTTTTTGGGGAAAAATGAATTGTCAGGCATGTGGGAAGCCTGATTCAGATCGGGACCAAACCATGTGATGAGAAGGGTTTTACGCATCCCCCCCCCCCCTCAGTTGCATTTTCCTGACCTGACACAGCCCTGGGGAACTGCTGCTTGCCCTGCTGCGGAAACTCACATGTGGTGAACACAGCGCCTCCAGCGCCCGTCTGGTTCCACAGGACCTGGGGCAACCCTGGAAACAGACTAGCGTGTCATTAGGCCCTCGGTGGCATGCCGAAATAAGTCTGATATATTGGCATTAATAAACTCAAAGCATTCAGTCACATAGCATGAAATCTGTGTGCGGTGAGGGAGAGGTCAGCCACGCCGGTCCCCGGTGCTGATAGGTGGATAGGATCAGCCAGGACTCCGGGCGACAGTGGTGTGCCTTTCACAATGCAGGTCATGCCGATTTCCTGTAAATCAGTGGGGGAATTCGGTGTCGTTTTAGGGGCAGACAGAGATGGAATGCTATACCTCTGAGAGAAGGGTTCCAATCTCTCCAATATGCTAGTTTTCTGGGTTCATGAGATGTGTTTTGATTCTGTTTGCAAATATGGGGGAATGTTCAAACATCAGGTTATCAGCACTATGTCGGCAAATGCTGGGAGATTTTGCGGGCAGTACCTGGAGTAGGCTTGCCAAGTCCCCCTGGGGGGCGGGGAAACCCTCCCCCCAGAGGCCCGTTCCCCGCCGGCGACGGATTGGGCCCCGGGGGGAACCCCACCAAAGAACCCGACGTGCACGTCACCTGGAAGTGACGCGACCACGCCAGGCACGATGGGGGTGGGGTCACGGTCATCCAAGGGAAAACTCTATGGTTTTCCCTCGGGTGGTCGTGGCCCCGCCCCCAGCGTGCCCAGCGTGGTCACATCACTTCTGGGTGAAGTGGTCGCGGCGCGCGCGCGCTCCAGGAAGAAGCCGGGAGTCCCCCGCTCCGACAGCAGGTAAGACTTGGCAACCCTAACCTGGAGGGTGGAGTCTGGGGGGGATGTGATGTCACTTCCAGGTGACAGTCTAGGAATTTCCTCAAATATTCATTGTAAATACCACAGACGTATGTGGAAATTCCTAGAGTGTCACTATGGAGGCCATTTTCCCCCCTCCTGCTCCTCAGTTTCTCAAGGGCAGGGGAGTGGGGGCCAACAGTGGCAATTTACCCATTACAGGAGGGCAAATGGCACTCCGATTCAAAAACGAGAACCCCTCAGGTACAGTCACTAGCTTGTTGCCAACATAATAGCTTGCCCTAACTTAGGCTCCCTCCTAAGTGTGAGTGAGAACGTAGGGGTTTCAGACAAAGGCTTCCAAGAAGAGACAGGCACTGAGGACAGCTCTGGAGGAAGCCGC
This sequence comes from Gekko japonicus, assembly GCF_001447785.1. Lineage (NCBI taxonomy): Eukaryota > Metazoa > Chordata > Lepidosauria > Squamata > Gekkonidae > Gekko > Gekko japonicus. Next base: position 82,981 of record NW_015167545.1, read on the forward strand.
CCATAGGGGAACCTTTGGGGACATAACAGGAACAGAAAGAGGCTGAGTGGAGCTGTTTAATAGCGGAAAGACCCTCAAGCTTGCAGAGGTGGACGGATCTGATGGGAAACGAGAGCAGAAGAACTGCTGTTGGAGGGGGTGTGTGATTAAATCCAAGTAGGCATTTCCAAACACCGTCCCCACTGATTTATATTTAACATTAAACAGGAGATTCAAAATCTGGCCGGGTCCCCATCTAGTGCCAAAGCAATGAATTCATACTGCTCAATCTAGCAAGCTGCAGCTGGCATGGGACTGGCGTCCGCAGAGAATACCCCATTGATCGGGGGATGTTGTACATAGCCAATATTACGGTCATAAATAAGTCAAGCACAAAAAAAATAAGAGGGGGGGTATCCAATTTACTGTCTCTTCCTTGGTTGTTTAAATTGCCAATCCAGCCCATCTTCAGGGCTTGGGGACAGACGGGAATTAATAAACTCTTTTATTTTATTTTTTAAAAAACAACCCCAGTGAATCAAATTCAATTTAAACATGAAGAATGGCCACACGAAGGCCTCCGTGCCTCACGCAGCTGGGCTCACAGCGAAAAGGGCCTCCTCCAGTGTATCGGCCCCGGAACAGGAAGGCCAGCACAGAATCTTCCTGGGGTGCAAAAGCTGCAAGCGTAGGAGCCAGCGCAAGGAATAAGTTGACAGGAGGAGGCAAACAGCTGTGGAGCATCTGGAACTTCCACCAGCATCAAGAACACCCAGGAAGCAATGCTCCCTCTAAGTTGTGGGGTCTTGTGAGCAAAAATTCTACTTGGTGAGCGACTGGCATTAAAGTTGTGAGCGAGCGAGTTGGCTACTGCATAGATTAGTTTGCTCTGGAGCCCTCCTTCCTGGTCTAAGACAAAAATGTGTGAGCCGGAGGATAAAAAATTGTGAGCTTGCTCACACTAACTCAGCTTAGAGGGAACACAGCCAGGAAGTCCCAAAAAGAAAGTGGCTTCAGAAAATGAGAGTTAAAACTGCCTTGGGGAAGGGAAGAGAAGGAGGAGATTGGATTTATACCCCGCCCTACACTCGGAGTCTCAGAGCGGCTTACAAACTCCTTTCCCTTCCCCTTTCCACAACAGACACCCTGTGAGGTAGGTGGGGCTGAGAGAGCTCTTTCCAGAACTGTCCTTGAGAGAACAGCTCTGACAGAACGATGGCTTGCCCAAGGTCATCCAGCAGTTGCAAGTGCAGGAGCGGGGAATCAAACCTGGTTCTCCCAGAGCAGAGTCCGCGCACTTAACCACGACGCCAAGAGAGCAGAAGACACTCATGGAGACTGGAACAGAATGGAGCGACACACATGTGAACACCCTGGGTAGGAGGCCCCCTCTCCTTACCAGAACATTTGGTAGGCAAGGTAAAGGTAAAGGTAAAGGTTCCCTTGCTCGAAAGCCAGTCGAATCCGACTCTAGGGTTGCGGTGCTCATCTCCGTTTCAAAGCCGAAGAGCCAGTGCTGTCCGAAGACGTTTCCGTGGTCACGTGGCCAGCATGACTAAACACCAAGGTGCACGGAACGCTGTTACCTTCCCACCAAAGTGGTCCCTATTTATCTACTTGCAATTTCTTGCTTTCGAACTGCTAGGTTGGCAGGAGCTGGAACTAGAGACAGGAGCTCACCCTGTCTTGCGGCACCCGGGTCTTGAACCGCTGAACTACTGACCTTCCACAGCCTGCAGTTCAGCGTCTTAACCACTTGAGCCACCGCAGCTGGGGTGAAATAAAGCTGGTATAGGCCAGGACGGAGTACCGGTACAAAAGCGGTCATAGTGGTACCTCCCATCTTCTTCCCCGAGACAGACAGTAACCGTCAGAAGTTTCAGTTACTGTCACCCCCCCCCTCCCAGTCAGCAAGGCCATGTATAGGCCACGATTCTGCAGGGACACAGAGGGAAGAACCCCAAATGGGGGTCGTGGTGGGTGCTGAAACCGGTTTGCTCCACGGCCATTTCCCATTGTGTCTGTGTTTACTGTAAACAAGGGAGAGGTGCTCTTTTGCAAGCAGGTCCTCCAGAATTGTTTAATCAAGGAGGAGAATGGCGGGGGGGGGGGGATTAACCCTTTACACCCCTGCCATTTTCTTTATGGATAAAAGCAACCCCCTGAGCTGCTTTCCCCCCTGCTGCGGGGGGGGGGGGTGTCTCTGTAAGTTTTCCTCAGTAGGAGTAAAAGTGGGTTGGCTTTTTTCCAGTGAGGGAAGAGCAGGGTTAATATTTTCCCTCTTTTAGGGCTGCCAGCCTCCAGGTGGGGCCTGGAGATCTCCCAGAATTACAACTGATCTCCAGAAGACACAGATCAGTTCCCCCTGGAGCAAACGGATGCTTTGGAGCCCGGACTGTTGGAATTGCAGGTTGCTTACACTTCAGTCATTACAGAGTTAAATGTTGTTTGTTAGCAAACAGGATGTTATGTTACATAATGTATTCCACAATGGGAAAGTTTGTGGGAGTTGTTTACCCTAATGAAGTGACCTGTAACCTTTGTATTGGTCAACTAACAACTTGTTTGTGGAAATGCTTTGATCTAGCATTCATGTATTCACAAGGTTTATGGCCCTTTGTGTGAACCAAAGTGTTAGTTCTCTTCTAGAAGCCAAGACAGATAGAAAGATGTAGCTGTTAGCATATAGTACTGAGAGTAACTGCAAGTATGTAACCTTTTATTTTATTTCTTTTATACAAAGTACCCTACCCATGTTTTCTTTTGTTTTTATAGTAAAGATATTTTTTCTTTTACTGTGTGCTCTTGTGTTTGCAATACGACCATCGACCCTGAATCAAAGAATCCCAACACGGACTCTATGGTATCATACTCCACTGAGGTCCCTCGTCTCCCTGAATCCCACTCTCACCAGGCTCTATCCTCCAAATCTCCAGGAATTTCCCAACCCCCAGAGCTGACAACCCTACCCCCCCCTCCTCCTCACTGTACTCTTGTCCTTGTAAAAGCAATCACGGAGGGCTGCATTTACCAAAGGAAAAAAGCATCCTTTAAAATAAACACAGATGGAACCAAAACTTGTCATTTGGCCCTCGGACCCTCAGGTTTCTTTTACTTTTTAAAGAAGAAGAAGAGAAGAGAGAGATTGGATTTATACCCCGCCCTTCACTTGGAGTCTAAGAGCGGCTTACAAACTCCTTTCCCTTCCCCTCCCCACCACAGACACCCTGTGAGGTGGGTGGGGCTGAGAGAACTCTGAGACAAACTTCTCTTTTTCAAGGACAGCTGTGCCAGAGCTTGTGACTGACCCAAGGTCACATCAGCAGGTGCAAGTGGAGGAGTGGGGAATCAAACCCAGTTCTCCCAGATTAGAGTCCACGCACTTAACCACTACACCAAACTGGCTCTCCAGCAGCTCTCCAGGGTCTCAGGCAGAAGTCTTTCACATCACCTCCAACCAGATCCTTTTAAACTGGAAATGCCAGGGAATGAACCGGGGACTTTCTGCATGCCAAGTGGATGCTCTGCCACTGGAGCCACAGACTCACACTGGGGGTGAGCTCTGCTGAAATGGCACACTCTAAAGGCAAACCTTTCAGGCATAAGATTGCTGGGTTCCTCCAGTTTCCATTCACAAACACACGTGTCTATGTTTTCAGACATCTGAGAGTCAGGTCAATAGCCCCTTAAGCACAGAAGCCTCACATTCCCATTTGCCTGTTATTCCATGGAACCGGGACCATCCTTAGCCAAACAGTTTAGAATCAGAACTTCACAGCACCCCCTGCAGGCCACGTGCTGCCCAAGTACCTGGGCTGTAACAGGGACGCTTTCGAATGTCTCATCCCTACCATTTTTGCTATACCACGGCAAAAATCCCCATTTTGACCCCCCCCCTTCGTGTGAAACAAACGGTGATGCTTCATTTTCACCGTTTCCTTATTTCCCTCCCTTCCCCCAATAAAGTACCTCTTCAATGTGAGCGGTGGTTAATAAATCAGGGTTAGACACGAGACGTATATTTTATGCTTAAATGCCGAACATATAAATAATGTATAACTTGTGTATCAAAATGTACGACATGTATGCACAGACGCAAAAGAACCGAGGAAAGGAGGGGGGGAACACAAGCGAAAAAGCCGAGAACCGAAAACATTGACAGGAATATAAACAAGTTTCAAAAGAAATGAAACAAGAAACGTTTGCTCAGCCCTACAGTCTCCTGGTCTCCCCTCCCCCCCCCCCCCCCCCCCCACCCCCCCCCCGCCACAAGTACCACCTCCAGATCTCCAGGAATTCCACAAATCGAAGCTGGCAACCCTACCACCATGAGCTATAGAGGTCAGCAGGGCTATTTTGGGGCAGGAACGCACAGGAACGGAGTTCCTACTCGAAGTCATCCCTAGCACTACCGTTTGATCAGGTTGTTTTCTTAAACGGTGATTGTAATCGCTTTACATTCATCGCCTGCCTCTAACCTTTCAAGGCAAAATTTAATCTGCAGGCCAGTCGAAAGCCAGCCGGTTAGCCGGCTCCTTCCCTGGTCTGGGGCCAGCCCCTTCATCTCTTTACAGCTAAAAATACATAACAGACATAAATGGAGGAGTGGGGCTCTCCTTTCGTGGCCAAGTGCAGATTTCCCAAGCTTATAGGAAAGAGGCTTGGAGTCCATCCAACGTTCTGGCCACGACGGGAACAGGTCCTAGTGCTGCAAGGAGGGGAAAGGGCCCTTTAGCTTCAGACATGGAAATGGGGGGTGGGGGAGGTAGATATTTCCAAATGCTAATTTCCCCCATGTCTGAAATGATTCAATCCTTCTTCTCCCAAGGCCGTACAACTGATCAGTGCAAACGTAACCCCCAGGATCCGGACTTGGAGATTGTCCTGTGCTCCATTAAAAGCCCCTGACCTGGATTGCCCAGGACAGCCTGATCTTGTCAGACCTTGGAAGCTAAGTAGGGTTGGCCCCAGTACCTACTGGGAGAGGAGATCACTAAGGAAGTCCAGGGTTGCTACGCAGAGGCAGGCAATGGCAAACCACCTCTGACCGTCTCTTGCCTTGAAAACCCTGCAGTTTAGCCTTAAATCAGCTGTGATTAGACAGCACTTTCCACCACCCGTGGACAGGACCCTTGATTGCAGGGTAAAGAGGATGCACTCCGACTGCCCGGCTGGATCTGCAAATTTACTCGACATATAGCTCATTTGCTCCCCTCCTCTTCTCCCACCCCCTCAGTCGGATCAACAGCTCAGTGGATGGCCTGGCTGGTGAATGGGGGCCACAGCCCAAAGCAGCCCAGGAATCCTTGCTGGCTCTTCTCAGGTTCCCAAAAGGTAATTCAGCCAACTGTTGGTTGGTTTGTTTTTAAACTCAGGCATTTTCTTGTCCTAACTGGAGGGTCCAAAACCCACAAAACCACAGGGCGATCTCACTGGGAGGAGGAATGCTGGGTTTTGCAGGTGAATCCAGCGGTATGCTTTGGTAGTACAGGGCCTGGGACACAAAACCTTAATGTGTTACTACATTGAATCCCGATGGCAAATGAAAACGGCTTTTGGAAACGTTGTGCTTACAACTGAGAAAAGACACAGTATTTGACGCAGGGGGCAGTGAGACCAGCGCCGAGCTCAGTGTCTTAAAAAGGGCCTAGACGGGGACGTGGTTGCTGAGCCAAGCCACCCACACAAGTCCTATTACCGGTCCAGATATCTGGAACCCGAACAAGCATATCATGAAAGGAACATGCTCCAGAATGTACTCTCTGATTTAAAGGGGAGGGGTTGGGAACCTGTGCCAGCCTTCTTTTTCAAACAGATTAACCAAATGTAGATACGACAATCTGGGGAAGATGCTCTTTGCGAAGGCTGCCGCAGACTAAGGAAAAAGCGGAACAGCTTGTGTTGTCCCCATACCACCCCCCGCGTCTTTGAAGCCAGCCCGTGCTCAAAAGGAAGAGGTGCTGATTCGAGGCTCTGTATTCAAAAAGCTCGCTTCCTCCCGGCGGCGCCTGCATTCTCCCCCGCCTTCCCTCTTTCCAATTTCATCTCCGAAGCTGCAAAATCACCGCTGAGCATCTGGGTGCTTCCCTCCTTGAGGAACTCGGTTTAAAACAAGCCGGCTACAAAGGCTTATCAGTCGCTCTCCAGGAAGCTTCCTCGGGCAGGGGAAGCTGGGCCTTTGATCTGTGTCTTTGGTTTCACATTGCTTGCAAGATGGCTTTATTCTCGCTCGCTCATTTTTTTTTTTAAAGTGCTGCGTGCTTGTTCTCTGGCTTCCAAAACTCTCAGACCGGGTGCCAAATCTTAGACTCATTTAAAGCCAACCCGGCCGTCTCTCTCTCCTTCTGCAGTGTCCGGCGTCCAGATGTGGCCTCAGCACACGCCTGGGGTTTTGGTAAGCCACATAAGGGCTGGAAGAGCAGGGGGCGGACAGACCTGGTCCAGTGGATAGAATCCAACATTTATCTTCTTTACCACAATAGGGAAACTCTGGAGGCCCACCCATCCTGCCCTCTAACCTTTTGTCGGGCAGTATAAAAAAAGCAGGTAAAAGGCAAAGATTTCCCTTGCTCGAAAGCCAGTTGAATCCGACTCTAGGTTTACGGTGCTCATCTCCGTTTCCAAGCCGAAGAGCCAGCGCTGTCCAAAGACATTTCTGTGGTCATGTGGCTGGCATGACTAGATGCCGAGGCGTATGGAACGCTGTTACCTTCCCACCGAAGCGGTACCTATTTATCTACTTGCAATCTCTTGCTTTTGAACTGCTATGTTGGCAGTTCTGGCTCTGGGACCAGACACGGGAGCTCACTCCGTCATGTGGCACTCGGGTCTCAAACTGCTGAACTAACGACCTTCCAGCCTGCAGTTCAGTGTAACAGTGTTCCATGCACCTCGGCGTCTAGTCATGCCGGCCACATGACCATGGAACCATCTTTGGACAATGCTGGCTCTTCGGCTTGGAAACGGAGATGAGCACCGCATCCCTAGAGTCAGATTCGACTGGCTTTCAAGCAAGGGAAACCTTTACCTTACCTATTAAAAAAAAGCAAGACAGTCTGCCGTCACAACAACTTTATAAGGTAGGCCAGAGGTTTCTCAGTGGGTTTTTTCAGCAGCTTCTCAATGAGTAGATCAGTAATGGCCGACAAGGTCCTACGAAGCTGAGTCACATCACTGGTCCGGTGAGCCCAGTATCATCTGTTCTGATTACCACTACTCAAGCAGAGAAGGGCCCTTCCTGTGCTATTCAAGACCCTTTTCAAAATGGAGATGACAGGGACTGAACTGGAGCCTCCTTGCATAAAAAGAGCCAGCGTGGTGTACTGGTTAGAGTGTTGGACTCAGATATAGAAGACCCAGGTTCGAATCCCCACCCTGCCATGGAAGCTTGCTGGGTGACACCAGTCAGTCACTCTCTCTCTCAGCCTAACCTATGTCACAAGGTTGTTGTGAGAATATAACCAAGGAAAGAAGAACGATGTAAGCCGTTTTCAGCCCCCACTGGGGAGAAAAGTGGGGTATTGGGTAGAGACATTATTTATTTATTGAATTTATAACTACAGCTAAAAGATGGCATAAAATCTCAGGGGGGAGTAAGGTATAGTTGTCTGATGAGAAGGAAAGGGGGGGGGAAAGGGGAGAGAGGAAGAAAGGGAAGAGGCCAATCTGAGACTGAAACCGTCAAGATATAGCCTGTCAATGTCTTGTTAACAATACAAAAGCTTATAAATAAAACTTAAAAAAAAAAAAGATAGAGCCTGTCAAGACAGTCAGTCAGTCAGACAAAAGCATCTGTTCTACAACTGACCCACAATCCCTCCCTTCAATAATTCCCTCAGGGAAGAACATTTATACCCATTTCACTGATGGGAGACTGAGGCTGAGTCACCAAAGGCCACACAAAAACTTTCATGGTAAAATCCAGCTTTCTGCAAACTGAGCCTGAGAAACAGCCAATGGGTCAGGATTTCCTTTAACAACTGCCTGATCGGCAGAAATACAGAACAGCCGAACCCTTTTCCTGGGATGGCTTTGTCTCTGTGGCACAAGAATAAAAGGAAAAGAATACAAATTGACTGGAAGGTCCCTCAAAACCCCCGGCTTCACTTGGCTCCCTGGCTGTTTCTCCTGCCTTCCCTTGTGGCACATCTCCCCAGCTGGAGAACAGACAGGGACAAAAACTGCTTAGGAACCATGTCCAAAGCTGCAAGACTCACAAAGAAACCTCCAGGCAGCCGAGTCGCTGGGCTGTGCGAAGGCAAGCACCAGGCAGGGAGTCTGTTTGGGAGAGATAACCAGATTCCCAGCTGGGGGTCAGTGACTCGTTCGAGGGCCTGGGACCGGGGTTATCGCTTGCCGTGCAGACAGCTGGCCAATCAGAGACCCAGCCAGGCTGAGCAGTTGATTAATCTCAGGGAAGGGAGCCAAAAAGCAAGGAATTCACAGTCTAGGAAAGAGCCTTTTCCCAGAATGAGGGGGGAAATGAGGCACAGTCCAGCAAAGGCACTGGACAGAGATAAAGAAACATGCTACTAGAAACACTATAGCTTTGAACTGGAAATCCCCAAAATCTCCTACTCTCGCACAATGGCACCAAAAGCTATGGAATCGGTATGTTATGGCTAAAATCACCGATAACTTAACACGCCTATCTAAAACGTCTAAGCACTCCCTTTCCCCCACAGTTTGGCTACCTATACTTGGATATCTCACATCGCAAAATGGAATTCCACAAATGGTTGTTGATCTAGGCGTGTGAAACTTATTAAAACAAAAATAAGTCGAGTTTTGCGCTAATACACTATATAACGTGTTGCATATAAGTGATATTTGCTGATTTGTTCAAATATATCACTGCACTTACATTATATTGTTAACAACATATATTTGAAACTATTGTGAATTGTTCGCAAGTAGTATGAAATGTGTATACTGAGGCTTGTTAAAAACTAATACAGTATTAATTACAAAAAAAGGAAAAGAAACAACCAGTGCAAAGGGCGGGGGGGGTGAAAAGGAAGGAATGGGTGCTCGCAAGGTTACTTTGCAGTGGGCCACGGGGAGCCCCGTTTCCCTTCTCTGGAAGTGCCCTGGTATTGGTGGATCTCCCGCTCTATGGCATTGCCCCCTTTGACCGGGCAGGTGGGTCCGTCCTCGTCTGGGTGGCCTTCGGCCTTTGAATCTTTTCTGCCTGGAAAACTTCCCCCTCTACCCTCATCTCTTCACATCCCTTTTTGAGACAATCAGCCCGCGGGCAAGATTCTTTGGTCTCTTCCTTGCACTTTGTACAGCAGGGAGGGACTGGAGGCGCTTCATAAATAATCAACCAGAAGCCTGCAGCAAAAAGATTTGGCCGGTTCAGTTCCATGTGAAATCAGCCTCTGCCCGCCACCGCTCCCCATCCTCTCTTCCCTCGGTCAACAGCCAACTTGCTTTCCTGAGACCAGAGAGGACAGCAGCCAGCCATTCAGCCAACAGGCCTGGATGCAAATTCAGCTGAGAACGACTTTCACCCTCACTACCGGATGCCACCACCAAGGCCAGAAGGAGGGTGGCAGACACCCCTTCATGGTCCCCGGACCCAGATTTGAAGGGGAGCCCCCTACTCCCAGCTACCATCAACAAGGACAGAGGCTGCAGCAGGGCCGATTCCACGTTTTGGAGGGTCCTGGGGAAGAGAGTTCCCAGGGCTAAACCCATAGCCAGGATTTTGTGGCTTATGAAGCAATTTTGTTCCTGGTGGGGCTGAAGTTCTCAGGGCAGAACGAAAAGCCATTTAGCCAATGGAAAGCTGTGACCAGGATAGATCTCTAAACTGCAGGCTGTTAACCACTTTAGATGACAGTTCTCAGTGGCTGCAAGTTAATCACTTCTGATAACAAGCCGGCAGGTGGGGGTGATGACTTCTGTAGTCAAGGAAGCGAACCACTTGGGCAGAAAAACTCTCTTAAAGGAGACCAGTCTCTTGACACAGAGTTAGAAGGAATCCTAGAAGCCACCTACTCCAACCTCCCTTGCTCAGTGCGGGAAGTAGTCAACGACAGTACCCCACTCTGCTTAAAGGAGCACACACCTTTAAAAAATGTTTTTAAATGATTGGAAAAAAGCATTTACAGGAGAAATTCTTGTGGGGCTGTGCCTTTAAGAAAGGGGGCGGAGCCCCCAAAAGCCCCACTGTAGCTACAGGCCTACCCCTGCACCACTAGGCACTCCTGCCCTCCTTTCCTCCCATGCTCCTGTATACTTCCCGCTTGCTTGTGTGTGATTCTCTTATCTGCTCACAAGCCCTGCCACTGATCATGCTCAAAGCTGCCTGTAGCCTTTTCCCCAGTGGAACTGGACCGTGTGTGCAGCAGGGAGTGTAGGAGGTGGAAGACCTTGAATCAGAGCCCCCCCCCCAATACAATAAGTATGCTGTACCTTCTTCTTTGCCACCTTGCTCCTTGGTTTCCTTAACTCCTCTACCATCTGATCCTCATTCTACCCCCAAATGTGATTCTTGTCCTTAGGGCCTGTGTGAGGTTTTACAGCCCAGCCAAATGGATCACTGTTCCTTCACTAAGAGAAACTGGACGACAGTGTTCAGACAGTTCTGTTCCCTCAGCAGGTGAAATGTTAATGAGCATCCCATGCCATCAGATCAGATCAGTATCACAGCCTTCGCTGTCACACGCACCAGAGGTTCCTGTGTTTCACTCCCTACTCGGAATCTTTCCCTGCCCTATAATTTCCTTAACATCTTCCCAGTCTTCAGCCTGCTCCAGAAAGTAATATATCCCTTGGGGCTATGTGAGGTTTCAAAACCCAGCCAAATGGACCACTGTCTTTCTCCCGTAGAAGCTGGAACACAAATACTCTAACAGTGCTCGCTCCCTAGACGTTTGGAGTGTTCATCAATATTCTATAACATCACTTTGGGTGGGGAAAGCGGATTTTAACATTTGCCTTCTTAATAGCTTTCTCCTTCGGTACCTGTGCGGAAATGGCCTTGGGTTAATTGCCTCAAAAAGAAAGATAAATGAAGAAATAAACAAATGCGGTAAGTTAAGATTCTGTAATCTCTATTGTATTTTTGTGGCAATTAACCCAAGACCATTTACACAAAGATACAATTGTATAACAATTAAAAGTGAACAAGCTTTTAAAAGTTAAAATCTGTTGTTGTTTTTTAAAAAAAGATCTAGGAAAAACTTGGTTAAAACATGCAGACCAGTTGTCATCGATACTGCATTGTGCTTGTAGTGGTACAAACTCACACACTGGGCTGCTGTGATGTCACGAAATGTCAGCGAATATTTCAGCTGCCCTGGGACTGAAGCCTGCCAAGTATCTTTGTGATCAAGTTTCCATGAAAGAAGGAACAGCTGTCAGTTTGTCTGGGTTTTCATCTTCCAAGGGTCTAGCACCAGCACACACCAAAGGATACCTACTTGCACAGAACTCCAAGCCCTGTTCATACCTGCATTTCCATCACTTAACAGACACAGGGCTGAGAGAGGACTTCCCTATTGGGAAGATCCATTACAGCTAAAAAGCCATGGATGAAGGTTTTATACTGCTTCAAGTGGAGCAGTTCGCGTATTCCGTTCACCAAGGGTCACAAGAACAGGCAATGTGCAAAGAGAACCACGCACAGATCTGCATGTGGGCCTTCGAGGATCTGGGTGCTGCTACTGGGGATGGAATCCTGAACGTCCATCAAAGCCAGTCACCAATCCCTCTCTGGCATTGCCACCAATCAACACAAAGACATCGTGCCGAGATTCCTCCCCTATTGGACGCCCCACCATTGCTCTCCCCTATTCAAAAGGTAGCTAGTTCCAAGACAGCTTGTCAAAGGACAAGCCTTGCTGGATGTCAAAGATGACCCGCCACAGGGATGTCCTCTCGTAAGCACTGCCAGTCACTGGACAAGGAGCCCCTACAAAGAGGAAGTGGGCAGTAGAAGGTCAGAGGAGCCCTGTTGGATCAGATCACGTGTCTGCCTCATCCCGCATCCTCTTCCCCATAGAGGCCAGACCAATGCCTCTGGGGTGTTTACGGGCAGGGCATGAACGCAACAGCCCCACCTATTAATGTCCTCTCCTCATCAACAGATGTTTCATGGACAGGGAGGGCCCAGAGAGCTATCGTGGCTCACAGCCACTGATGGGCCACTCCTCCACAAAGTTCTATAAGCTCCTTGAAAGCCACTGTAACGAGCAGCCTCACATGTGTTCTACAGCAGTGAGCTCCACACATTAATTATGTGTTGTACAGAATGATACTTCTGTTTCTTGGTCCGGAAACTACTGTCCATCCATTTAAACTGGGTGGCCCTGAAGTCTATTATAATGGGAGAAGGAGAGGAAATTTGTTTCTATTCACTTTCTCTACCGGTATTCTCCAAGGAATACCAGGGTTGTGACGCAGAGGCAGGCAACGGCGAACCACCTCTGAACATCTCTTGCCTTGAAAACCCTACCGGGTCACCATAAATCAGCTGTGACTTGGTGGCACTTTCCACCATCACTGGGCACATAGAACTCCCATCGTGGGCTTTTATTTTCGTGAAAGGAGACGCAAAAAGAAATCCGGATGATTCTTCCGCCCTCGTGGCTTCAAGGACTTGCTCAGAAGTATGTGGGCCACTGTTGTAGGAGCCTCAGGAGCCAGAAGGGAGCCCTACCTGGGAAAGGTGCTCCCGATCCAGGCCACCTCGACCGTCGCCGTGGAGTGTTTGCTGCCGGTTTGCAGTTCCGAATTCACCAACCACTGGGGGTTCCTGGTTCTCGTGTTGAGTAAGTTGACCCCCTTCTTGGCCTTCACCCTGCCAAGCCGCAAGAAAAAAGAGGAAGGCAACAGCGGTTTCTCAGGGACCTCGAGCTCAGCTTTTCACAGTGGCCCCCCCTTGTGGTTTTAGGGGGCACATCCCCTCCCTATCACCCGGCACAGTTCATTGAACTAAACAGCCACCTGAATTAGTTGTGATGGGTACCGTATTGTTTTAGTTGCTTTAATTGCTTAATGGTTTAACCGAATTCTAATCATTATTGATTGATTGGTAGATGAATTTACTGAATGTTCGGCACCGCCCTGAGCCCTGGAGGGGGAGGGCCATCTAGAATATATAAATTAACAATGTGGCAGTCAGTCGTCTCCAGTTTCCCCGATAGAGGCTCTGCAAATAAACAAACGTGAATGTGAAAGACTCCGGCCATGGCTGTGGAAAGCTTTAGGGAGAAGAGCCAAAGAGCCCCACGAGGGTCAAACCAAGGGCCCATCCAGATCAACAGACTGTTTCCCACAGTGGCCGTCCAGGTGCCCCCCCCCCCAATAAATGTGACCACTTTTGCCCTGACCTGGATGGCCCAGGCTGTCCCGATCGCGTCAGAACCTGGAAGCTAAGCTCGGTCAGCCCTGGTCAATACTTGGATGGGAGATCGCCAGGGGAGTCCAAGGTTGCTAGGTAGAGGCAGGCCAGGGCAATCCACCTCTGAATGCCTCTTGCTTGGAAAACTCTATGAGGTGGCCATGTCAGCTGTGACTTGATGGCTCTTCCCACGACCACTCTTTTTCGGGGCATTTTTGCTGTGGGTGTGTGTGTGCGCGCGTGCGTGCGTGCGCCCGTCAGGGGTCATTTTGTAGAAAAAGAGCTAGGGGAACTCATTAGCATATGCCACACCCCCTGACATCACCGGAAGTGTGTCATAAGGCCACACCTCCTGACATCACCGGAAGTGTGTCATAAGGCCACACACCCCGCCCCCAACGGTCCCGGCCGCCGCCGGCGGCCTTGCAGCTCCACTGCCGAGCCCCATGAGGGGCCTGGCGGTGGACCTGCAAGGCCGGCGGGAGTGCAAGGAAGCCCCGCGAAGGCCCTCCCTCGCCCCAGGCAGGCAGGGGTGGGGAGAGGCAGGGAGGAAGCAACTTACCCTCCCTCTTCTCCTGCCTCCTCCTGGCTGAATGAGGGCCGGAAGCGGGGTGGCCGGAAGCAAGGGGCGGGGCTTTGTCATGTGCCCCGTCCCCATACCTCACCCAGGGAACTGCGACCCCCCGCGATCCCCCCCGAAATGACCTCTGGCGCCCGTGCCTGCAAGTCATGGCGACCTCTGGTGACTCCTACTGGGGCACAGAGGACGTTCAGAGAGGTGGCTTGATAGCAAGTCTCTGTCTCCTGGCCCTGGTATTCCCTGGAGGTCTCCCATCCAAGTACTTGCCAGGGTTGGCCCTACTTAGCTTCTGAGATCTGACAAGATCGGGCTTGCCCGGGCTATCCAGGTCAGGGCTTTCCACTACCACTTTTGATCAATGAATCAAACTATACTGAGTCAGGCTATTGAGCCATCCGGGGGCACCTCACCAGGTTGTCTTTCCCCACTTTATTACCAAAGATCCTTTTCCTAACGGAAGATGCCAAGGAGCGAACCCTGATGTTTCTGCAGGTGCTCTAGCCCTTTGTCATGGCTGCCTAGACGACGACACCCTAAGCCAAACCAGCAAGTTGGGTGTAGTGGTTAAGTGCACGGACTCTAATCTGGGAGAACTCGGTTTGATTCCCCACTCCTCCACTTGCACCTGATGGATGACCTTGGGCAAGCCATAGTTCTGGTCAGAGGTGTTCTTGAAAAAGAGCCATTTCTGTCAGAGCTCTCTCAGCCCCACCTACCTCACAGGGTGTCTGTTGTGGGGAGGGGAAGGGAAAGGAGTTTGTAAGCCGCTCTGAGACTCCCTCTGGTAGTGAAGGGTGGGATATAAATCCAATCTCCGCCTCTCCTCTATCTCAGTGTTGTCTACTCTGACTGAATTGAGTCCCCCCCCCAAGATTTGGTGTAGTTGGAGATACTACAGATGGAAGCTGGAACCTTCTGCAGGAACCACAGTCTCTTCCCCTAGAGGCAACCATTCTCCAAGGAGACAACTCCCTGTTACCAGGCATCTTCATGTAGAGGACCACAGGAACCTAAGATGGTCCTCTGCCGGATCAAACAAAGATCCATCTAGTGCAGCATCCTGTCTTCCATAGTGGCCAACCCCGCCCCCCCAAGGGCACGGAACACCAAAAGCTTGGGAAATGATTACTTCCATGAACTTATTTACATGGGCCCCAAAGAGGGTTGTGATCCCACAGTGCCTCTCATGAGAGGGCCAACCCCAAAGACTTGGAGATCCACGTTTCTTCTGGACCTTTTATCAACCGCGTGGAGTCGCCTCTGGAGTCCACTGCCGGGGGCCCTTACCTGAGTGTAAAATGCTCGACGGTCGAATTGCCCATCAGGTAAAGGATGATGCTGAGCACCTCACCCGGCTTGAGGGGTTTCTCTGGAAGGTGGATGAAGACATTGTCATCTAGGCGCTGCTCCTGTAAAGGCTGGGAGGGCGGCGGCTGGACCAGTCTCAAGCTGCCAATGCGTAGGAGCGGGTGCTGCGTGGGGCCCTCGGTCCTGGCCCCGGCACCGCCCCTCCGTGGCCCCTGCTCGCTCCCGCAGTCCCCCATCCCGTCAGGTGCATGCAGCGTGTAGTACAGCTCCACCTGCTGGGCGTCCCCCACCAGGTCTAGTCCGTCGGCTACTTTCCTGCGGCCCAGGGGGACGGCGGAAGGTCCGAACCAGGCCTGGGGCAGCTCCGCTTGGGCAAGGCAAGTGGCCAGGCTGCCCCGCAGGCGGCAGGACGCCCGGAGCTCCCGCGCTTCGCGGAAAGCATGGAGTCGCACACAGGGCAGCCGCTCGGTCACATCGAAGTCATCCCAGTCGCGCCCGGCCACGTAGAACAGCACCTGGGCCGTGGGCTGGGTGGAGAGTACCCGCGTGCGGACAATGAAGGCCCGCACTTTCCAGTTCACCGTCAAGCGCTCGGGGATCTCCAAGGTGCTCGAGGGCTGCAGGAGTTCTTTGGGCAGAGGGAGGCCCATGCTGAAAGGCCCCAGGGAGACATTCAAGACCGGCAACTCCTTGGTCTGGAACACGACAAAAGGTTCAGAACGCGTCAAGCCGGCGCTGCTGTTCCCTGCTGGCGCCGGCCGCATCTCCTTCAGGAAGAAGGCCAGGCGGGTGTTGGAGAGCCGGTAGCTGACGGGCAGGATGGCGGAGGCGGAAGGCAGGGAGGTCTCTGGGGGCTCTGAGCTGGTGGGGGGAACCTTGGCTTGAGCTGGAAAAGAAGAGAGAGGAAAGGAAAGGGGGTGAGTCAACCAGCCATGTTCTGCACCTAGGGGTGCTGCATCACAGACATCACTCAGCACACTTACATAGGGCTGAACTAGATGATAACTGCCTCCCCGAGTCCACCACGCCCCTGTGGTAGACTTGGACATGTGGTATCATCTAGTTCCAGGGTCCCCAATATGGTGCCTGTGGGCTCCACAGCACCTATCAACAGCTTTCCTGGCGCCCACCAAATGTCTTTGAAAATGGGTACGGCCAGGTGGGGCTTTTGCTCAGCAAGGCTTCTGATTGGCCACAGGCGATTTGATTGACTGTGAGGATCTTCACTGTGTGACTGAAGGTAAGCTGCTGGTGGCGGCCATTTTGTTACCGGCTCCGCCTCCTGTGGCAGCCATTTTGTGGCAGCGCCCACCATGCCGTGTCAGAATTCCAAAGGCTCAAAAAAAGTTGGGGACCCCGATCTAGTTTCACCCATAACACATATAGCTTCTGAACATTTCTGTCCTACATTTCTTCCCCTTAAGAGAACAAATAAAAGCACATAAAACAAGACCAGACTTGAGGGTGGCCCGAGAGACCTTCCTCTGGGAACCAGACTTATCAGAGGTCCAGCTGGTGAGAACACAGGAGAACACTTTTGGGGGGTCTGCTGCCCTCCCAAATTTGGAACTTCTGTCCATAGGAGTTGAAAATGACCGCTTTGCTAAAGTCTTTCCGGAAAGGTTTAAAGACCAGTGTTTTCAAGAGACGCTTTTAGTTAGATTAGTAAGAAACAGGAGGGAGAGGAGACAGTGGCATTACTGGAATATTGAATCTTGCAATGTTTTATTCATTTTATGATACTTTATTGATTTCGACTGGTCTTTTAACTGAATTTCTGTTATACCTTACTGGCCTTTTATTGATTTTATCGTATTACTCTGTGTTGTAAATTGCCCTGGGGATTTTTAGTTGAAAGGCGGTATATAAATACACTCATCATATAAACATAAGAATAGACAGAATTTAAAACGGTAAAAATGGAAGCAATACCAATTAGATAAAAGCAACACACTGAAAACAAGAATGTTGGGGGGGTGTTTTTTTGAAGCAGCTGAAACAGCACAATAGAGAAAACAATGGAAAATAAAACTATGATCCATAAGGGTATAAGCAAAAGATATGGCCACCAACAGAAAAAAGTCATTGATGAGGTTACAATACATTAAAACAACAGGTCAAGAGATAATACCATTCCCCACCCATCTGCACCTGGGCCTCAGCCTGATCCTGACCCACACTTCATTGTCTTCTGATGAAATGGACCAGAATACTTCCCTGGGCCGGAAGGTCCTATACAGACAAGTAAACAAGATGGAGAGTCACCCAGGCCCCCTCCGGATCTCACAGAGTGCCAGAAGCGGCGGTGTGTGACCGGGCCGGGGTCACCCTAACAGCTCTCCCCACCTCGGAGGCAGACTTGAGAGTTATTAATAAGCAATCACCTTCATTAACCCTCTTAATTGCATGCAGATTGCGTCCTTCAATCAAGCGCTCTCCGCATAATGGAGATGCCTTCTCTTTATTTTCGGCTGGCAGCAGAACGTCTGTCAAGAGGACGGGCAGGGAGGAAGGATGCCTACGAGCAGTTTGTGTTTGGAAAGGGGGTCAGGGAACCTAATCCTGGGGAGAAGCTGAGAAATGAAAGGGATCGGCTGGCAGAGTTGGGATAAGGCGGTTGAGTAGCCCGAGGCAGAAGATCTTAAGAGAGGCTCCTCTTGCAGGGGGGTAGGTGCGAGCGGTATCATAATAAGCTAAACAGGCAATGCTTCAGTGGCCCCTTGAAATCTACACTCTTCAGCAATGCAAAGGAAAGGAAGGAAGAAACCCCTTTCTTTCTTTATTGTTGCCTCGAGTCAGGGCTGACTTATGGCGACCCTTCATGGGATTGTCAAGGCAAGAGACGTTCAGAGGTGGCTTGCCATTCCCACTCTCTGCGGAGTGACCCTGGCCTTCCCTCAGTAGTCTCCCATTCTCAGGCTCCCTATGCATTTTACAGCTCGCCTGCCACTGAGAGGGGAGGCTCCTCTCTCGCTTAGTGGGACCAAACGCCCTGGCTTCTCAAATGTCTGTTATTCTGGTTTTCTTGCTCTGTAGAGGCTACGTGTGATTGGAGCTGCGGTGGCTCAAGTGGTTAAGACGCTGAACTGCAGGCTGTGGAAGGTCGGTAGTTCAGCAGTTCGAGACCCAGGGTGCCGCGTGAGCTCCCGTCTCTAGTTCCAGCTCCTGCCAACCTAGCAGTTCGAAAGCAAGAAATTGCAAGTAGATAAATAGGTACCACTTCAGTGGGAAGGTAACAGTGTTCTGTGCGCCTTGGTGTTTAGTCATGCTGGCCACATGACCATGGAAACGTCTTTGGACAGCGCTGGCTCTTTGGCTTTGAAACGGAGATGAGCACCGCAACCCTAGAGTCGGATTCGACTGGCTTTCGAACAAGGGAACCTTTACCTTTATAGAGGCTACGTGTATGGGGGGGGGGGGGGCAACTATTAGGTCTGGCGGGAGGGATGCTCTGGGAGAGGTATGTGCTTAGTGGGGGGGCAGTTGACTGTTAATTCTGGCGGGCAAATACCGTGGGGTGACTGGGTCCTGATCTTTAGTGCCCTTACTTGAACACTCCATATCTGTAACCTTCGCGCGTTCAACTTCAGTCCTAACAACAGCTCGTGTCCAGGATGGTATCTATCAAAGTCTCAATAAAATTAGCTTTCTTCGAAGTGACTGGTGTTGAGAACTCATTTAACCAGGATCCCGAGACCCATTCAAATACCAAATAGGGCTGACCTTGCGGTAGAGAGTGCTGTCAAATCACAGCTGACTTATGGAGACCCGTAGGGTTTTCAAGGCAAGAGAGGATGGGGTGGTTTGCCCTCGCCTGACTCTGTGTAGTGACCCCGGACTTCCTTGGTGGCCTCCTGTCCGAATACTAACCAGGGCCAACCCTGCTTAGCTTCGAAAATCTGATGAGAGCAAGCTAGCCTGGGCTAGCCTGGATGGTCAGGGCCTTTCAAAATTAGCCTTTTAAAAAAGATTAAGTTTCAGTACACAATGAGCTCCCATGGTGAAGGGGCTGGTTTTGTGCGCTACACATAGGGGATGCACGTTTGTTCATTGCCCGTCTGGAAAGAGGCAACCGAAATATTTTTCCCCATCTGTAGAAGCTGCTCAGTTCACCTTTTATAAGGTATTTATAGATCTGAAAAGGCATCAACTTTCCCCATGTGTGAAATACACTCCCTTAAATCGCCCTTTAACCTGGAAGATAACCGGAGTATGATTCAAGGGAACCGCAGCCTAATAACGGAACGCAACTGAGAGAATCGCCGCGTCTCTGCTTGGAATGCATCTCTTGCCTCATCCAAAGGGACTGCCGTCCCCATCAGAGGAGAGCTTGGCTTTCAGGCAGGTCAGGCCAAAATCACTGACGATTCCTTCGGGAAAAGCACAGCCAGAGTTCTTGCCTGGCAAAGAAGTACATGAAAAATAGCAACCCACACAGAAAAGTCAGTGCACTTTGCTGGCAACAGACATTTGAAGCTACGCCCAGGGGCTGGATGCTGGAAGGTGAAGTCCAGTTCTGGAGGCATTTGCCAAAACAAGCTATGGGCTTTCTCTTCTTCTTTAGAAAGAGGGAGTTTAGGACACCCCATGCTGGACTTCTGATGGAAAGTCATAGAATCTGCATGGCCACATCCGTTCATTTGGAAAATGGCTTCTGGAAACAAGAACTCTGCAAGCTCAGGCTAAAGGTCCATTTAGCCCAGCATCCTATGTCTTCCAGTGACTAACAGACACATACTGCTTCTGTAAATGGAGGTTCCATTCATCACAATAATGGCTAATCAGAAGAGGCCTACTGGGTCAGATTAAAGGTCCACCTAGTCCAGCATCCAGAGAACTAGTTTGATATAGTGGTTAGGAACACGGACTCTAATCTGGGAGAACCAGGTCTGATTCCCCACTCCTCCATGTGCAGCTGTTGGTGTGACCTTGGGTCAATCACAAGTTTTCTCAGAGCTGTTCTCTCAAGAGCAGTCTTTGAAAGAGCTCTCTCAGCCTCACCTACCTCACAGGTTGTCTGTTGTGGGGAGGGGAGGGGAAAGGAGAGTAAACTACTCTGAGACTCCAAGTGAAGGACAGGGTATAAATCCAATCTCTTCTTTTTCTCTCTTCTTCTCCTGCTTCATATTGTGACCAAACCAATCCTTTTGGGAAGGCCATCAGCAGGGCCTCAAGATAACTGCCCTCTTCCGTGATTTGTGCATGCATTTGATATTAATGAAGCAAAATAAGTAAAAAATAACTTGCTTGATGTAGGCTTGATGGGTACAGGCATCTACCTGAGTAACTGCTGGCTTGTCCCCTTTGGTGCCTCTTGAACCCGTGCGTTCCAGGAGTACCCTGCCAGCTGCAGATTACAGGCGTGGCCATCATCGTCTGAAACATTTATTTATTTCCCCATCTTTCTCCCCTAGCGGGGACCCAAAATAGCTTAGGTTGTGGTCACAAGCGCCAGAAAAAACAGGGGGGGGAGCAAGGCTATTTCCTCCGGAGGAATTTGACCCGCAGTTGCGCAATCACACAATCTTTGGAAGCTGTGGGCACAGCCCGCCACTGCGTGATCAGACGCAACCATGGGTGAGTCGGGTGGGGGGGTGCAGTTTGTTTCCCATGCGCTTAAACGAGGAATTGATTAATTGCACCTCCGCACTGAGGGCTCCCTATGGAGTTTGCAATGATGCGCATACTGCGAAGGGGGGGGGGACAATGGCACGGAGTCAGGATGGCTGATCAGACCATCCCGACGCCATGAGAGTGTGCTGGAACGATCAGACACAGGAAAGTCCGTCCATGCCCCATCGCAACCCGTTTACTACCAGATTTCCCCAGGTATCTTTTAACTCCACTTCTGTGGCAGAGCAGAACGGGTAGCTGACGGCTGCGGGGCACTTCCCAGAAGCTGTTGTCCGATCACACCCTTTAAATCTGCCCGGCATTCGCGCCTATGTCAGGTCTAATTGTGCGTATGATCGCAGCCTGATATTATTTCCCTCTATTCCATTTTATTCTCCCAACACCCTGTGAGGTAGGTTGGGCTGAAAGAATGTGACTGGCCCAAAGTCACCCAGCAAGCTTCCATGGCACGAGTGGGGATTCAGCTTGGGTCTCCCAGCTCCTAGTCTGACTCTCAGGGGTCACTTCCTGCGGGAGTGCACAGGAGCGGAGCTCCGGCAGTAAGGAGCCCAGGGGGCGGGCACATGCAACAAGCCCCGCCCCCTGCTCCCAGCAGCCCTGTCGGGCCACGAGGAGCAAGAAGCAACCAGGTAAGTTGAAGAGCCCCCCACCGGCCTGCCTTCAGGTACAAGCTCTCCCTCCTCTGTGAGGGCAGATCTGTGTGTCCCCCCCACCCCATAGCTAGCAATCCAAAACAGTCCAGTGGAGCCTGAGCAGTGGGTGTTGCCTCCTGACACACTTCCGGCAATGTCAGGGGGTGTGGCATATGCAAATAAGTTATGCTAATAAGTTATTCTAATGAGCTCCTGCTCCTCTTTTTCCACGAAATAACCCCTGGACACTCTTAACCACTACACCACACTGGTGCGCTCTCTCTCCCTCTCCCCCCTCCCTCTCTCTATTAAACATCCAGTCTGCTGAAGAGCCCTGTGAGAATTAAAAGCTCACAATGTCCTCTTTGCGATACCTTGGCCGCTCCTGATCAAACTGTATGACGCTGCTGTCACTCTGGGGATTTTTCTGTTGGCTGACACAGCTGCCCACAACCTTTGTCCACATTTCATAAGCACGTAATGTGCTTTGTCAGACACGGCAGCCGTTTATCTTTGCAAAATCGGCTACCTGTCGATTTCACCGGCTGATTGCCCGAGCCTTCGTGTTAGGGGAGAGAAAGATCTATCTGCCGCGGCTCCTAATTGTATGACTCTCTCCTCTTTCACAGCCTTGCTTTCTAAACGCTGACCCCTATAGGACAGGAAATGTTAACACAGCTGTGGCCAGGCTCTCAAAAAAAGAAACTGTTTTGAACATCTGCCAGATGTGGGGGTGTCCCAACCTGGACGGCCCAGGCTAGCCCAATCTCATCATTTCTCAGAAGCAAAGCAGGGTCGGCCCTGGTTCGTACTTGGATGGGAGACCACCATGGAAGTCCAAGATTGTTAACACTGAGGCAGGCAATGGCAAACCACCTCTCAAGGTCTCTTTCCTTGAAATCATAATCATAGAATGTTAGAGTTGGAAGGGACCTTGCAGGTCATCTAGTCCAACTCCCTGCACTCTGCAGGAGCACAGCCGAAATATAGCCCTACAACACACCCGAAAGATGGTCGTCCAGCCTCCGCTTCAAAACATCCAGCGACGGAGCATCCGCCACCTCCCGAGGCAGTCTGTTCCACTGCTCAACCACTCTTTCAGAAGTTTCTCCTGATATTTAGCCGGTATCGACTCCCTTGTAATTTCCACCCATTAGATCTAGTCTTGCAATCCGGAGCAAGAGAGAATAGATCCGCTCCATCTTCTACATGACAGCCCTTCAAATACTTGAAGACTGCAATCATGTCCCCTTCTCTTTCCCAGGCTAAACATACCCAACTCTTTCAGCCTTTCCTCATAAGACTTGGATTCCAACCCTCTCACCCTCCTGCTTGCCCTCTTCTGGACATGCTCGAACTTGTCAACATCCTTCCTAAAATGTGGTATTACAGTAATAGAAGATATTCAATAAGGGGCTGGGGTGGGAAAAACACATAGCCCTGGCTAGCCCAGTCTCATCAGATCCCAGAAGCTACGCAGAGATGGCCCTGGCTATTACCTGGATGGGAGACCACCAAAGAACTCCAGGCTTCCTATGCAGGGAATGGCAAACCACCTTGGAGCGACTCTTACCTTGAAAACCCTACAGGGGGTTGCCATAGATCGCCTGTGACTGGACAGCACTTTCCACCAAGATGTAGAGCAGAGGATCCCTTTGGCAGCTTTATCCCAGCGAAGGGCAAATCGCAGAGCTGCTATAGGCAGTTGTGGCAACCCGCTTCCCACCTGGCAGGCGAGACTCCCCATGCACACACCAGACAAGGCCAAAGATCCACCTGGCCCAGCAAGCCAGTGGCCTAGCAGAAGCCTCCGAGGCGGCCACAGGCAGGGCTCGAAGAGGGTCTTCCTTCTGTTGGTGTCCTCTTGCAGCTTGCATCCCACCCCAGAAACACAGAGGTTACTCTTACCCATCGTGGCTAAATCCTCAGTCATGGCCAACTTCCGTTTAAAGCTAGCGTCACTACGTCTTGCTGCAGTGAGTTTGGCAAGTTCACACTGCGTTGGGTGAAGAAGGACTTCCTTTCAACTGTTAGGCGCTTAGCAGTGTTCCCTCTAAGCTGAGTTAGTGTGAGCTAGCTCACAGTTTTTTAGCCTCCAGCTCACACACTTTTGCCTTAGCTCAGGAAGGAGGGCTCCAGAGCAAACTAATTTATGCAGCAGCCAAATTGCTCGCTCACAGCTTTAATGCCAGTAGCTCACAAAGTAGAATTTTTGCTCACAAGACTCCGCAGCTTAGAGAGAACATTGGTGCTTAGTGTTGATCAGTTTCAGTGGGGTAGCCCCCATTTACAGGAGGGGGGGGGAATCCCTTTGTCCACACTCTGCATAGCTTTATAAATAGCTATCAATCCCCCTCCATTTCATGCCGTTTTTGGAGTAACCGAAAAGCCTCAGGGTTTTTTTTTTAATCCTTTCCTTTTAGAGAAGGTGCTCCAGCCCTCTGATTGTCGGGAGGGCTGTCTTCCCCACCTTTCCCCGTTCTACACTACCCCTTTTGACCATCCACCAGTCCGCTTAAAGGTCGGAGGAATGCCCAAGGAAGCTTCTGCATTAGGGCTTCTCAGAATCTGCAAGGCACCAGAAGTCTGTGGAAGAAAACCCAGACTGCCGCTTGGGAGTCGCCGTCCCCTCCGTTCTGCATCTACGCCGTGACGATCACATCGACCCACGTTTTGCAAATTTAAATGTTAATGTATGGCCTGTTTAGAAACACCACGCCCACCTCCCTGGCACTGCAGAGGAGGGTGCCCACGAAACTTTGCAAATAAACCTGGAATTCAGCAACGCTTCCCCACTCACAACCAAGCCACAAAGGGGGGAATAAACCCTGGCCTGCAAGCTGTGGGTTGGATTGAGTGCAGCATTTCCACAGATGCAAGAATTTCCATCCATGGTGAGCGATCTTCCCACCCCCACCCGCCTAAAATGGTCCCTGCTCCTGTAAGAAAGAGGGCCTCCCTGGAACAGGAGTTCGGGGCACTACGGCAGGGGGGAGAGCCATGAAACCACTGTGCTGTATTCACCCCTCCAGTTCTGCCTTGGGAATTTTATTCTCCCACGAAACCACCTTGACGCTGTGTGTAGGAGGACTGGGGGTGGGAACACACTTGGGGGTCCATGAGCAGGATGATATCACTTCCAGGGGATACCCAGAAGTGATGGCAGGTCACTCTAGGCATCCCCAGAAACTCTGTGATAAAACCACAGCTGCTGTTTGTTTTCTATTTTCCCCTCCAACCAGAGAGATAGCGCCCCTAATTGAGTGACATTTCTTATTTATCTGGATGTTGGCCTTGATCAAATACGAACTCTCAAAAGCGGTCAAATACTGCAGGCTTAGATTTTTATATAGCCTTTTCTGTGTTCAAAGCACTTAAGATACATTATCTGAGTATAATCCTCACACCAGCCCTGTAAGGTTGACCCCACATTGCAAAGAAGAAAGGTTAGCTTGTGTAAGGCCACTTAATTCGAGAGCTCTCCCATTTTTCTCCTCTGCCCGTTTTGACCTCAAAATCCCCCATTATTTTCTGCTGCCTTATGCCGCTTCTTCATTTCTGTGCTCTTTCCTAGCATTTCATTCTCCCGTGAAATGAATTCAGTCTTCAGCATTATCTCCCCGGCTTGGTACATTATATGTACACTATATGTTTATGCTTTAAGGCTCCTGGCCCAAAGAGCTCATCAATAAAAGGAAAGGTAGCTTATATGCAGGAGTGGCATACATTTCACGGGTTCCCAACCTCACTGCGCCTGCATCCACTTTGGAAAATTTTGAAAAAGGATCTAGGGTTGCCAGCTCCAGGTTGGGGAATTCCTGGAGATTTGGGGACAGGGTCTGGGGAGAGCAGAGTTTGGTGAGGGAAGGGAAGGGAGCTCAGCCGGGATAGGATATAACAGAGTTCACGCGATAGAGCCAGAGCTGCCATTTTCTCCAGGGAAACCTCTCCTTGCAATGTAATAAAACTATTAAAAGACTGCATGCAAAAGATCAGGTGAATAGTCAGAGGCTGCCCAGTGAACCTTTGAAGTGAACATTCACAGAGGAGGAGGAGGAGGAGGAAGAGGAGGAAGAGGAAGAAGAGATTGGATTTATACCCCACCCTTCACTTGGGGTCTCAGAGTGGCTTACAAACTCCTTTCCCTTCCCCTCCCCACAACAGACACCCTGTGAGGTGGGTGGGGCTGAGAGAACTCTGACACAAACGGCCCTTTCAAGGACAGCTCTTGTCAGAACTATGGCTTGCCCAAGGTCATCCAGCAGCTGCAGGTGGAGGAGTGGGGAATCAAACAAGGTTCTCCCAGATTAGAGTCCGCATACTGCAGGCTGTGGAAGGTCAGTGGTTCAGGTTCCGTGCGCCTTGGTGTTTAGTCATGCTGGCCACATGACCACGGAAACGTCTTCGGACAGCGCTGGCTCTTCGGCTTTGAAACGGAGATGAGCCCTGCAACCCTAGAGTCGGACTCGACTGGCTTTCGAGCAAGGGAAACTTTACCTTTACCTTTTTTACTTAACCACTACACCAAACTGGAAGAGGAAGGAGGAGGAGGAGGAGAGTTGGTTTTATACCCCATCTTCGGTCCTGTCCATACGAGGCCTTTTGGGCCGGGAGCGGGACGGAATGGGGGCGGAGCAAACGGGCATGATCCCACGGCAACATCTGGGAATCGTTGCCTGGCCGTCCCTGTTCTGTCCCAAATGCCGATACCGCGCAGCAAAAAAGCACCACCTTCCTAGGTGGTTGCATCCCTTGGAGCGGCTCAAGGCGGGCCGTGGGATCGGCCGGTGCGTCCTTACGCCGCCGCATCTTGGCCCCCAGCCGTACTGCGCATGCTCGAGCATGCGCGGTTCGGCAGCCTCCCCCTCCCATCAGACTCTTGCTCCCCGGCATCTGATCGTGCCGGGGAGAGATGTGCCGCGGCTGAGGGGATCTGTGGGATCCCACCGCGGCATCTCAAGTTCGGTGCGGCTCTGAGTAGCCGCGTTTCAGTCGTCCCGTGTGGCAGGGACCTTCATTACCCGAAAGAGTCTCAGAGCTGCTTACAATCTCTTTTCCCCTCCTCTCCCCACAACAGACACCCTGTGAAGTAGGCGGGGCTGAGAGAGCTCTGAGAGAACTGCTCTTGAGAGAACAGCTCTGAGAGAACTGTGGCTGGCCCAAGGTCACCCAGCTGCCTACGTGTGATGGGGAAGGGAAACAAACCCGGTTCTCCAGATTAAGAGTCTGCTGCTCTCAGCCGCTACACCAAGCAGGCAATCAGCACGATGCAGCATTTAGGAATGTCAGGCTAGGGCCCGGGGGGCTTGGGTTCCCCTTCCCCACCCAGCCTGGAAGCTCCCCACTGGGCTCTCCCCTCTCTCCGCCCTGCTTAAATCTCAGAGTTGTTGGGAGCATAAACTGGGCAAGGGAGAACCTGCACGGAAGGAGAGGGTGCAAATGCACTAAATATCTTTTTTCCCCCTCAACTGCCAAGGAGAAACCCAATATTACATTTCTCCATATCAAACGTGCATATTACTACGCGCGGCCATTAAGGCGGCAGCCATTCATAGGAACAGGCAAACAGACGCACGCCAGATCATTCCGACTGAACAGCCGCATTCGGGAAGCTCATTTTCACAGTGGAAATAGCCATTTTGTGCGTGGCGTATCACATTTACCAGACTGACAAGCGCAAACCATGGCACGTTCGGGACAAAAACGGCATTTGCAAGGTCTGTACGCGTCTTCTTTGCCGGCTACAGAGTCCAAACCCCACGTCTGATCAAGGTCACGCCGCCAGAGGAGGTGGGGGTTGACCCCACGGACACAAACCCCTTTTCCTCAATGGAAATGGGCCCCCACTGTGCCGAGGTTTTACAAAAGGCCGTCATATCATGTCTTTTCCCCCTAGCAGCGGCTTGGTGTCAATGTTCCCTCTAAGCTGTGGAGTCTTGTGAGCAACAATTCTACTTTGTGAGCTAGTGGCACTACAGTTGTGCGCAAGCGACTTGGCTACTGCAAAAATTAGTTTGCTCTGGGGCCAACTTTCCTGAGCCAAGACAAAAATGTGTGAGCCGGAGGCTAAAAACCTGTGAGCTAGCTCACACTAACTCAGCTTAGAGGGAACACTGCTTGGTGTGTGTGTGGGAGGGGCTATTTTTAATTGGGGAGGTTCATTCCCCGTACCCCAGGGCTTCCAGCCTGACATGGGATTCCCAGGAAGAGCCACAGGGGCCTCACACTGACAGCGATATTTTAGTGCATTCTTCTCCTGCCAGCCAGCAGTGAGTGGTGGGGACCAATGCTCCCTCTAAGCTGTGGAGTCTTGTGAGCCAAAATTCTACTTTGTGAGCGACTGGCATTAAAACTGTGTTGGGATTCTTTTTAAGTTAGTCAATAGAGTATTAAGAGACTTGAGTCCATGATGTGTTTTTAAAAAAATAAAAGTTTACTATAAACCTAACATGGGGAAAAGGTACACAGGATCTAAAATAAAAAAGAGCTAATATGGCTACATCCTTACAGCTAAAAGGTTAAACGGGAAGAGCCGAATGGCGTCTCCTTCTCTAGTCAGAACAAAGAACGGGAGGAGAAGCCATAAAATGGTAGTACACCTTGACACTTTAGTCCCCCCAATCAAATCCCTAGATCAGGGAGAAAATTCCCCGCGCTTCCTATTGTCTAAACAGATTGGTTACAAACAAACATGTGACTTAACAAACATCATTAACCCCGTAAATACTGAAGTGTTTTTGACTTGTAACACCCAACAAGCTGTGAGCGAGCGATTAGGCTGCTGCATCAATCAGTTTGCTCTGGAGCCCTCCTTCCTAAGTGGAGAGGAAAACGCGTGAGCCGGAGGCTAAAAAACTGTGAGCTAGCTCACACTAACTCAGCTTAGGGGGAACACTGGAGCAGGGGTTCCCGGAGGGATGTCCCCCCGCCCATTGCAGGCAACCCTACCTTGCCCCCAGCATGATGGTCCCCCTTAGGGATGCCAGCCTCCAGGTGGGACCTCCCGGTGGGAGCCGGGGATTCCCAGAATTGCAGCTGATCTCCAGACTATCAGTTCCCCTGGGGAAACTGGCTGGGCATCCTGGTCCCAAACAGAGGATGCCGGGCTACAGTATGGAAGGGACGGCTAGTAAGGAATTAACAGATCTATCGACAGGGATCTTCATTCTGACTACTGGGGCTTCAAGGTGCCGGATGGCTATTTAAAGACATGCAGGTGGGCAGGGTAGGAGAATCCTAGCCGATCACACTTCCTCAGGGGGTTGACACCTTCCGTTGGCGCTCTGTGATGAGACCTCCAGATAAGGGCTGTTGTTGTTGTTTTAATGTTAAAAAGCAGCTGTTAAAGGGTCTGGTTTGGATTGGGACTGGGGCGGCCAGGTCGTGTTCCCCCCCCTCCCGCCATCAGCAGGGGATGGGGGAGTAGGGTTGCCAGATCCAGGTTGGGAAACTCCCGGAGATTTGGGGATGGAGCCTGGGGAGGACGGGGACCTCAGTGGGGTACAATCCCATAAGAGTCCAAGCTCCAAAGCCTCCATTCTGTCTCCAGCCTTTCAGGCAAAGAGGTTTCTAGGCCCTTTCCTCCATGCCTGAAACCCCTGGTGGCCCCCAGAAAGATCATGCATCAGGTCTTACGGAGGGGGTAGCCTTCGTGGGCTGGAGGAAGGAGGGGCGAGGGGATGAAATCGACCCTTTCCCAGCGGATGGCTACCAAACCCAGCAAGAATATGTTGATCAGTGTTCCCTCTAAGGTGATTTAGTGTGAGCTAGCTCACAGTTTTTTAGCCTCCAGCTCACACGTTCTTGTTTTAGTTCAGGCAGGACGGCCCCAGAGCAAACTAATTCATGCAGTAGCCAAATCTCTCGCTCAGAACTTTGATGCCAGGAGCTCACAAAGTAGACATTTTGCTCACAGGACTCCACAGCTTAGAGGTAACATTGATGTTGATCCCTGGATTCAGTTCTCAGATCACAACAGGTGATATTTGACTAGCTGGAAAAGCGGGGAAGGGCTGGCTTTGCTTGTCCACTTGGCTGAGGCGGCTCCCTTCCCCTTGAGCCAGTCAACCTCACGCTGGCTCCTCCCCTTTCCCTCCTGCCTTCCACATGTCCCAGCATTACTGTCTTTTCCAGGGACTCCTGTCTTCCCATATTGTGACTGAAGTAGGATAGCCTCCATGTGGACGTTTTAGCTTCTAGGGAGAGTTCAGGCTTGATTGGATCTAGCATCCATTTAGCATCTAGGCTGATCCTGCGTTGAGCAGGGGGTTGGACGAGATG
Organism: Gekko japonicus; assembly: GCF_001447785.1. Lineage (NCBI taxonomy): Eukaryota > Metazoa > Chordata > Lepidosauria > Squamata > Gekkonidae > Gekko > Gekko japonicus. The sequence goes on from NW_015167545.1 coordinate 112,745, forward strand.
GCCAGTATGGCCCCTTCCAACTCTGTGATTCTATGACTGGTCTTTTGGGCAGTCCACAGTACCTGTGAAACTCTCTTCCAACACCACATTTCAAATCAACTTTGTTCCTGTCAGCTTTCTTCATTGTCCAACGTTTCTCCATTGCCTACCTTTCATTCATACATAGAATTGGGGAAGTCTATGGCATGCGTTCTTTTGATCTTGGTCACCAGCGATGCCTCCGTACACTTAAGGATCTTTTCTTGCTCCTCCATGGATGCCCTTCCCAGTCTCAATCACCTTCTGATTTCCCTTACCCTTACTGTTGCTTTAAATAAATAAATAAATGAATGAAGATAGATAGATAGATAGATAGATAGATAGATAGATAGATAGATAGATAGATAGATAGATATAGATAGATAGATATAGATAGATATAAATATAGATATAGATATATAGATATATACACACACACATATATATACCGGGCTATTTTTGGGCAGGAACGCACAGGAACAGAGTTCTGGATTGGCTACATTAGGGGTGTGTGGCCTAACATGCAAAGGAGTTCCTGCTACAAAAAAAGCTCTGGGTTTTGACCACAAACAAAGTAAACAGAATAACAAGCAAAAGGTGGGTGTGGCTGGATGACCACACTTCTGGTAGCATGGGGGTGTGGCCTAATAGGCTAATGAGTTTCAGCTGTTGGGTGTGGCATATTATGCTAATGAGTTCCTGCTGGGCTTTTTCTACAAAACAAGCCCTGTGTGTGTGTGTGTGTGTGTGTGTATTTGACCTCACTAGTGTCTTAATTATACAAAATGAGCAGAGTTTTGTTTTGTTTTTTAATTTCTGTTGTGGATCCTCAATGATTAGCAAGACACCTTGACAGTTCTTTTGAGAACAGAGGGCAGAGAATTTTTTAAAAATAACTATATAAAAGGGGAACTACTGAGAGGGACCCCATATGTGTGGGGAGGGCATCTCAGGCATTGTGCCTCAGACCAAGAGACTCCCTGCAACAGACAGCCCGGCTTCCTATCTCCAGGCACCCTGCAGGTCTAGTCCTCATACAGGGTCGCTGATTCCTGCCTCTCTCTGTGAAACCCACCAGCCACACGTTTGAAGATTCCGGCTCCAGCCATGTGAGACAGTGGAGAATTGAGCCTATAAAGCAGACAGTGAGGTGGGGGGGGGGGGGAACACCATTGTTCAGTGCCTTCTTGGTGTCAGGACCCACAGCTAAACAACGAAGTACATGCTTTCAGGAAGGTTTTACTTTTATTGAAAAGCCATAGATGCGATAACAGGAACACTGTTAGGAATGGCGGGCTACCTGTGCGCATAATAGGATATAGGGTATTCGTATGTGCCCCCCCTTAGCAATAACCAATTAGGTGGGCTCCCGCTCACGGGAAACAGCTGGACTCTCTAACGGTAGCGAAGCTGGGAACGGAGAAGCTCCCACGGACTATATACACCACAATCTCCTCCAGTACAACATCAAAGATAAGCGTTGCAGCTCTGAAGCAATTAAGTGCATGGGAAGGAATGCAAAGCAATTAGAAAACACCTCCACACTCATGGCAGCGTAGCTGACACTTGGGTTTTAAAAAACCTAGCTCTTCAGGGACTCCCTCGGCCGGTCCATTCTGGGTCATGCTAGCAGTCTGCTCGCAAGGAACGTACTTACGCAAAGGACCATTTATTCCTTCACCATATCTCAATACCACTTTCCCTCACTGCTCAAGGAAGTCTACAACGGACCAAATTATGTCTCCCCCCGTCCCCGCTGCTGAGCGAACGCACTGGATTTTCCTCCTAGGGCAGTGATGGCGAACCTTTTAGAGACCGAGTGCCCAAACTGCGACTCAAAACCCACTCCTTTATCGCAAAGTGCCAACACGGCAATTTAACCTGGATACTGAGGTTTTACTTTAGAAAAAACAACTCATACGTTAACTTAAGATGATCCAAACAAAGTAAGGAAAGCAATCCCAAATGCTTTCATTTACTTAAAATGATTTGGCAGAGAATTCGACACGTTAATGATGGTCTGGGCCTGGCTGGGGCGATGGCCCGCGTGCCCACAGAGAGGGCTCTGAGTGCCACCTCTGGCACCTGTGCCATAGGTTAGCCACCACTGTCCTAAGGTAAAGGCTCCCTTGCTCAAAAGCCAGTTGAGTCCGACTCTAGGGTTGCGGTGCTCATCTCCGTTTCAAAGCCGAAGAGCCAGCGCTGTCCGATGACGTTTCCATGGTCATGTGGCCGGCATGACTAAACGCCAAGCCGCACGGAACGCTGTTACCTTCCCACCAAAGTGGTACCTATTTATCTACTTGCAATTTCTTGCTTTCGAACTGCTAGGTTGGCAGGAGCTGGAACTAGAGACGGGAGCTCACTCCGTCATGTGGCAACTCGGGTCTCGAACTGCTGAACTACTGACCTTCCACAGCCTGCAGTTCAGCATCTTAACCACTTGAGCCACCGCAGCTCCTTTCCACACCACTGTCCTAGGGTGCATTTAATGTCGTTAGAGACAAGCTTTCCTTGCTTTACATGTGCAGAAAGACGATCCCCCCCCCCCCGCAGTCTACAGTGTTACAGACGATTTGACTGACTTACGACTCAACCGCATACACGGGAAGCTGCCCTGTACTGAGTCGGATCATCAGCTTATCAAGATCAGTACTATCTGTTCTGATTGGCAGCTGCCAGCCAGAGTTTCATGTTGAGGTCTTTCACAGTACCTAATCCTTCTAAACGGAGATGCTGGGGATTGAACGCAGGGACTTTCCTGCAGGCGAAGCAGATGCCCAACTGCTGAGCCGCTGTCCCTCCCCACCACCTCATTCTACTTCATTTGTAGAGCTGCTTTCAGGCCGCCAGCAGGTTGGAAGCAAGCAGGGATGTGTAGAAAACCAGCACAACAAGGCGAAAGAAGGTAGGCTCAGCCCTTACCCTGCAAAGCTAGGTTTCTACCTGCCGGGGACCTAGTTTAATATACTGTGGCGTTCATACGTGCTGCAGTTTTCAAACATTCCCAGTGTGATTTCTCTCGGCAGTTTGGAATGGCCCAGCCTACAGTCAGAAGCAGGGGTGCCAACTTCCAGGTGGTGGCAGGAGATCTCCTGGGATTACAACTGATGTCCAGGAGACCAGGATCCGTTCCCATGGAGAAAAAGGCTGATTTGGAAATGTATGGCATTAGGCCCCATTGAAAGTCCCTCCCCTCCCCAAACCCTGCCCTCCTCAGCCTCCACCCCCCAAATCTCCAGGTATTTCCCAAGCGAAAACTGGCAACTCTCGTCTGAAAGCATGAGGGGGCCGCTGTGGTTCAGGGGTAAAGCATCTGCTTTACGCACAGAAAGTCCCAGATTCAATCCCCGACATCTCCAGTTTGGTGTAGTGGTTAAGTGCGCGAACTCCAATCTGGGAGAACCGGGTTTGATTCCCCACTCCTCCGCTTGCACCTGCTGGATGACCTTGGGCAAGGCATAGTTCGGGCACAGCTGTCCTTGAAAAAGAGCAGTTTCTGTCAGAGCTCTCTCAGCCCCACCTACCTCCCAGGGTGTCTGTGGTGGGGAGGGGAGGGGAAAGGAGTTTGTAAGCCGCTCTGAGACTCCCTTGTGTAGTGAAGGATGGGGTATAAATCCAATCTCCTCCTCCTCCTCCTCCTCCTCCTCTTCTTCTTCAGTTTTAAAAGTCTCTGGTGGTTGGTGACAGCAAGGAATTCTACCTGAGACCCTGAAGATCTCCCTGTCAATCGGAGTAGACAGTATTGACCATGATAAAACAAGGCTCTGACTCGATATGAGTCCGCTTCATGAGTGTTCATGTTCCAGCGATATTGCCAAAGCAGGGCTCGGTCAGGCCTGTGCCGGGTCGGTCAACTTCCTGGGAACCTCCTCTGTAGGCTGCATCTTGAGCTCTGTGACAGGTCAGGTTATAAATTGAACAAATAAATAATCCCGCCGCCCGTACATTGCCACATTCCCCCATTCCCCAAGCCTGCCTCTCCTCCGGCCCACGCGGGTTCACCTGACAAGCGGGGGGGGGGGTCTGCTCTGCATTCCGAGCCCCTTCCATTTGTCTCTGGCTTAATCTCTCAGCAGAGAGCCATTGCTAATATCCCAATATTCCCGGCTCTCGCCAACGTAACAGCTAAAGTCTCCAGATGCCCTCCACATACCGCCGCGAGGCAGGTGGCCCACAAGCCAGTTTATTTCCGATGGCACGAGGGACTGATAAAGCAAAGGAGACGACACACTGGCAACTTATTCTGTGTTTGCGTGTGCGATGCCCACGGAGGAGAGAAAGAGGTGTTTTCATTATAACAGGAGAACGGTGGCGGATGCACAGCGAGGCTTGGGGGGGCAGGGGAAAGTGAGCTCGCCTGGAGCGCTGCCTGCTTGGAAACATCTGGCACCGTTGATGGAGCTGGCAATTCGGAGACCGTCAGCCCTTCTCCTGCCACTTCAACATCAGGTTTATGGTGAGAGGCAGCAGGCCAGACCCATTCAGGAGCCCAAATTGCACACTGTAAACGTGGAATGACCTTCCTAAAAGCAGAATCAACCCTGTGCAAGGAAGCTCAGCAGCTCTGCAGCATCCGAAGGAAATGCTGCTACAGGGAGTGACCAGCGCCCATTCGGCTGAGGAGGTGGACTTTCACAGGCCTCGCTCGCAGTTTTAGCGGCAGTCAGAGCGTGCAGTGCTGGAAAACAAGTTCAGTGAGACCTGAGAAGATTCCCAGTCATGAGAGGTGAATTTGTTGTTGTTCAGTCGCACAGTCAAGTCCGACTCTTCGCGACCCCATGGACCAGATCTCGCCAGGCCCTCCTGTTTTCCGCCGTCCTCTGAAGTTTGCTCAATTTCATGTTCGTTGCATCTATGACACTGTCTAACCATCTCATCCTTTGCCGTCCCCATCTTCTTTGACCTTCAATCTTTCCCAGCATCAGGGTCTTCTCCAGGGAGAGCTCCCTTCTCATTTGGTGGCCAAAGTATTTGAGCTTCAGTTTCATTATTTGGCCTTCCAGGGAACAGTCAGGGTTGATTTCTTTTAGGATTGACTGATTTGATCTTCTTGCAGTCCAAGGGACTCTCAAGAGTCTTCTCCAGCACCATAGTTCAAAAGAATCTATTCTTCGGCGCTCGGCCTTCCTTATAGTCCAACTCTCGCAGCCATACATGACTACTGGGAATACCATTGCTTTGACCATGCGGACTTTTGTTGGCAGGGTGATGTCTCTACATTTTATCATGCTGTTTAGGTTCGCTGTTTAGGTGAATAGCAAGTATAAAAAGACAGTTAAAAAAGCACTAATGAAGATTACATAAGTATCTTTGCGTATTGTCAATTTTTATATAATGCCACTGCAAAACTTCAAAATTTCCAGAAGTGATATTGACAAAACATACAGTTTCTAATCCATAAGTACTTAAGTCCACAAATCCTAATGAAGATTCTGGATAAATCTTCCATTTCGATTGCCAATGGGCTACCAATCACATTTTCAAAAAGTACGGTCTCCACCATATAGCCAACTTTGAAATGATAGAGATCGTACTTTTTGAAAATGCGATTGATAGCCCATCTTAAAAGCCATTTTTCTGCATCTTGAACCTTGACAGTATTTGAAATTAATATTGGAGAACTGAAATATCAACGTATAATAATCCAGTACTGAAGACAACACCAGTCCATCTCTGAAAAAGGCAATTGAAATGGAAGACTTATCTGGAATCTTCATTAGGATTTGTGGACTTATGTACTAATGGATTAGAAACTGTATGCTTTGTGAATATAACTTATGGAAATTTTGAAGTTTTGCACGTGCATTATATAAAAATTGACAATACACAAGGATACTTGTGATCTTTATTAGCACTTTTTTAACCATCTTTTTAATACTTGGAAAACAAGTCCAAGCAGCCCACTTCTGCTGGTAGTGTCAATGCCCATGGTGCTACAGCGCATGCATGCACACTATGCTGTCACACAGAGGGTGAAAGGAAGCAAACAACCGTGATGTATAGTGCCAAAAAAAAGGTTGTTCAGCAACTTGTAAATTCTTTTTTCAGTATTCAGTTGACTGGAAGCAATCCAAACGCCATCAACACCGACAAACCATGCATATTACATCTCGTTTCGTGTATACCTTTATCAAAGTGGGTAGCGTTGGAATACCTATATAATGTTAATCCATTTGGCAAGCACTCTAGTCATATCTCATTGTCACATTCATCAAATCCATTAGTAAACTGAATACTGGAAAAAGAATTTACAAGTTGCTGAGCAACCTTTTTTGGCACTATACATCACGGTTCTTTGCTTTCCTTTCAACTTCCATCCCATGATCTCTCTGGTTTGCATCACACAGAGGGTGGCTGGCACTTGTGGCATCGGATGTGGCTACCCGAGATCCCCATCCTGAAGAGGTCAGAGACTGAATCTGAAACCTAAATGCCCTTCCACGGAGGACACCTCCCGCCACAAGGGATTTGACAAGTCCATAGGCACCTGTCATCCAGCTAGCCTGTTGCCTTATCTAGGCCAGTTATGGCTGCATCCACAGACGGCTGGCTGTCCCGCCATCACTGCAACCGGGTTTCCCTGTCCGAACAAGGCCATCCGGGCAGTGAATGACACAACAGTGCCACGCAAGCACACACAATCTGACAATGTCTAGATACAGCCAAAGTCTTCTCTGACTGGATGTAGCTGTCCAGGGTATATTTCCCAACCCCGTTGCTCAAGACCGTTTAACTAGCTGGGGTTGAACCTGGGATCTCCTGCGAGCGACAGCCACAGAGCACCCGATGTCCTGTGGGGGGGGGGTTATTTATTTATTTATGTAGATGTATATTTCTTTAGGTTTACACCCTGCCCTTCCCACGAGCGGGCTCAGGGTGGGTTACAACAATAAATTACAATCAATAAGCGATTAAAAGTAGATATTAAGCAATTAAAACAGGTAAAACAGGTAAAACATGGGCACAGCAGCAATTAAAACCGGGCACAATTGGGCTGCAGCCGAGCTATAAAGATCTTATCAGTAGCAGCCTATCAGTAGCAGAAACTGCAGCAACTGTGGCAGGGAGGCCAATTAATGGACGCCCACCGCCTCACCCGAAGATCTGGCTGCAGCTCCATCTTGCAGGCCATGCAAAACCGTACTACGGTCTCACAGGGCCCTGATCTCGACTGGAAGCATGTTCCTCCAGGCCGGGGCCAGCCCAGAAAAAGCCCTGGCCCTAGTTGAGGCTAAGTGAATGTCCCTCGGGCCAGGGGTAACCAACAGATGGAGGTCCATGGAGTGCAGGGCTCTCTGGGGCATGTATGGGGAGAGGGGGGTGCCTTCGACATTTCAATCCCAGGCCGCCACTGAACAGCAGCAAGTTCTACCGGGCAGGGCTTTGCTCTTCTCTTCCATCCCTCTGGGTTGCTGGGCAGCGACAGTAATGATCAGTGGGAGATCCAGAGGAGAGGATGATGGGTAATCTGTGCATCATTAATGGGACATATGTTGCGGAGGATTCAAATCGCGGCTGGGTTCACAGTGGTGCTGAAGCTACACGGCATATGCACCTGTCAAGCGGACTAAACGCATAAACTAGTAATTCCCAGAACATGTGCTGTGGCACACTGGTGTGCCAGAAGTTACTCCATTAAAGGCTCGTGAAAGCTCAAGGCATCTGTCCACTGAGGAGGCTCCCCACCACCCCTCTGCACGATTGACCATGCTGACCTTACGCCTGCGTTTCAATCTGCATCCACTAGGGGGCAGGTCCCATCTCAGCAGCATCTGGTCTGATCGGAACATTCAATCTCTACCAACAGGCCTACACAGAAGAAGAAGGGATGTTCCAGAGTGGATTGTTAAGTCTCCACACGAGTCACAATCCAGAAGCTGTTATTCGATACACATGTGCTCCAAGACAGCCTGAAAGGGAGACTTGCTTCCTCCTTTGAGAAAATGAAAGGGCAAAAGGTTTAAAGTGCTTCCAAACAGCCCAGTGTGTGCGTCCCTTCCAGGGGAGAAGGCACACCCAGAACAGTGACTCATGCAGACAAACAACAGCAGGCTCCTGTGAGAGGGAACAATCCATCCTCTAGCAAACTCTACATAGTAAGGTAAAGGTAAAGGTTCCCTTTGCTCGAAAGCCAGTCGAATCTGACTCTAGGGTTGCGGGGCTCATCTCCGTTTCAAAGCCGAAGAGCCAGCGCTGTCCGAAGACGTTTCCGTGGTCATGTGGCTGGCATGACTAAACACCACGGCGCACGGAACGCTGTTACCTTCCCACTGAAGTGGTACCTATTTATCTACTTGCAATTTCTTGCTTTCGAACTGCTAGGTTGGCTTTTCAGCTAATACTTCCTGCAACTTCAGTTTTAATTTGGGTGTGCTGCAGGTATCGGAATGCGCTGTTTTTGGTATCATCAAGGCTGGTGTTTTAGTAGCCTGTAATGTCTATTTACAAGGGAGGGGTCACGGCATTACGATTTTAGAACATGCCATCAGAAGTACTGACTGGAAGATACCTAAAAATTCCCCTAGAACAAGGTTATTTGTATATGTGGAACTTCTATTGAAGATCTATTTCACTATGTAATAGTTTGTCCACTATATTTGGATCTTAGAAATAGATTTTTATCTCAAATACTTAATCAACTGCACAATTTTTCTGATAGTGATAAGCTAATTTTTCTGCTGTCAGACGTGAATCCTTTCGTATCTTATAAGGCAGCCCTTTTTGCGTTAGCAGCCAGGCAAGCTAAAGCAAAGGTGGTTCTTAGGAACGCAGCAGCTTACTGAGATGCAAGGCACGAACACTGTTGCGGCTGGAATGGGAATTTGTAAACGCTGTATACCGTTTTAATTTGAGGCATTTTAAATATTTTAGATATTGCACAAACGAATTTAATTCTCACTGAATTTAATAACTAGATGTGTATTTTAAGGTATTAGGGATCCAGTTTTATATAAGATTGTGATGGCCAATGGCCACATACAATAAACTCTATTCTATTCTACGGGGGAGGGGTTAGTGACAGAGCATCTGTTCGGCACGCAGGAGGTCCCAGGTTCAGTCCCTGGCATCGCCAGCTAAAAGGATCAAGTCACAGGTGATGTGAAAGACCAGTGCCTGAGACGGTAGAGAGCGGCTGCCAGTTAGAAGGGACTAAGTTTAAGGAAGTCTCACAAGATCATTTAACATCGATCCTTGAAGGCTAATATGCCTGTCTTGGAAAGCAACTGTGCTTGAATGCACATACATTCAAAAAACATCAAGATTTTTTTAACAGAGCAATGCAACACTTCCACTAAACATTTTCTTAACGCACAAAGGTGCTTTTCAGCAGGTAGGCCTGGCTGCTTTTATGCCAAGCTAAAGCAAGATCCAAATCCAGCACCCAAAATTCAATTAAGACATCTGCATAGGTTGCCAGCTCCCCCAGTGGAGGTGGGAGTCCACCAACGCCAATCCAATGGCCAGCGAGGAGACTTACCAGGAGAAAGAGGAAGGCCCAGGCGACATTGCACAGGAAGTGATGTCATCATGTCAGTGACTCCTGATTGACACTGGTATTTGGGCAAAAACTCTATGGTAGAAGCCATTTTTACCATAGAGTTTTTGCTCAAATAACAGAGCACCACTGTGACACTGTAGCGTGATGATGTCACTTCCTGTGGGACATCACCGGGGCCTTCCTCTTTCTCCTAGTAAGTCTCCCCCCATCCCTGCCAGTTGCCAGGAGGGAACTGGCAGCCCTAAATCTCTCACCCAAGATATCTCCCCACACACACACTTCTTACATCACAAACATAAGAACTAGGTGAGCAAAATCCTCCTTGCCAGAGACTAAAGCCAGCTGCAGAGTGATCTGCCACTTCAGATCTTGCAAACACATCCGGCGTGAAAACGTCTGTCAATCCAGTTAACCAGTTCTAAGAGGCTGTGTGTCCCCGCCTCCCCCCCCCCCAGCCAGCCGAGATCCTGTCAACCACATTATTGCATGCTACACACCCAGGAAGCCATCTGGTAGTCTGACACTTTCCTGACCTTTTAATCCAGATTACCTCCTGACCTCCCCCTTCTGTGCACCAGTGGGTAGAAGCATCGAAATGGGTTTCTGGGCCCATCTTCCCAAACCAGCTTTAACCCACTATGGGGGGAGTACTTTGGGGAGGAAGAAACTGGTCATGTCACGGGAGGAGGGGAGGCAACCCCTAAATCCCAGTGCCAGGAGGCAACATCAGGGGAGGACTTCAGCCACTATGCCCTGCTTGTTGGCCTTCCGGGGCAACTGGTTGTTCCTGGTAGAAAACAAGATGTTGGACTAGATGGAAAGCTGGTCTGATCCGGCAGGACACCTCTTATATTCTACACATTGTCTGAATCCTCTTTTATTTGACTGGCAAAACCTTCCTCTTTTGCCACTGGGATTTAACAAACTGGATCTCTTTGTTGAGTCTGCTTTAGAATTTAACACAATACTACCGGCCCTCCTGCCAGTTCTTGCCAGGGGTTATTTCACAGTATGAAAAGGTCATTCCTTTGCCAAGTACGTCTCACCCATTCGTTCTTTGCCTCCCACAGAAATCAAATATACAACTCCGTAAGAGAAATAGCAAAACTGGCGGTCAAAGCCAGCAGGGACAGATGTCGGTTATGATATATAAACAGGGGAGGGGCAACGATCCAAGATCCTTCATCCACACCGCCTTCGCCGGTGCGATGCTAGACTAAGACATTCACATGGACGTTTTGCTCCAACTTCCCTTCCTGACACACACACACACCCCTTCAAGAGCACCCACACAACGTTGTCCTCTATTCACCCAGCTTCTGTGTTTTCCCCCCATTTCGCTGTGATCTTCCCTAAACCTCACCTTATGTGCTCTTTTGGGAGAGACTGTAGTCAAAGCACGTTGGGACGCCGTGTGGATGGGAAGGTATGTGTGTGTTTTTAGCTCTGCCACCCACGTGTGTGTGTGAAGTGCCGTCACGTCACAGCCAACTTCTGGTGACCCCCAGCAAGGGGCTTTCAAGGTGAGCGAGAGGCAGAGGGGGTTTGCCGCTGCCTTCCTCTGCAGAGTCTTCCTTGGTGGTCTCCCTTCCAAGTACTACTGACCCTGTTTAGCTTCTGAGATTTCAGGGGATCAGGCTATATCATTCCGCCTTCCCTCCCTTCTCCTACACATATGAGCACCATTTTCTTGTACCTGCAGCCATGGTTCCCCCAGAGGGCTTTCTAGGACATTTTTCATTACATCAGTAATTGACACACCATTTCAACATTACAGCAATATGTCAATTACAATTTTTTTTAAGGTTGTAAAGTCTTCTGGTGGCAAGGGAGACTGGCTGGCTTGTAGTTACAGTGGGGCTATTCAGGGCTCCACCCCCTTTCTTAAAGGGACAGCCCCACATGATTTTCTCTATTCTTCCTCCCGTATGTTCCTTCCCCTGGTTGAGGGGATTGTGTTGCTCCCCTTGCCCCTCCCTCCAACCAGATCCAAGATGGGACAGTGTTCCCTCTAAGCTGAGTCAGTGTGAGCTAGCTCACAGTTCTTTAGCCAGTTTGGTGTAGTGGTTAAGTGCGCGGACTCTAATCCTCCACTTGCAGCTGCTGATGTGACCTTGGGTCAGTCACAAGCTCTGGCACAGCTGTTCCTGAAAGAGCAGTTTGTGTCAGAGTTCTCTCAGCCCCACCCACCTCACAGGATGTCTGTTGTGGGGAGGGGAAGGGAAAGGAGTTTGTAAGCCGCTCTGAGACTCCAAGTGAAGGGCGGGGTATAAATCCAATCTCTTCTTCTTTTTCTTTAGCCTCCGGCTCACACATTTTTGTCTCAGCTCAGGAAGGATGGCTCCAGAGCAAACTAATTCATGCAGTAGCCCAATTGCTTGCTCACAACTTTAATGCCAGTAGCTCACAAAGTAGAATTTTTGCTCACGAGACTCCACGGCTTAGAGGGAGCACTGGATGGGAGGACTGCAGAATAGAACCCCTACCTATTTCACACACAGAAAAACAGTGGCTGCCCCACCAGGAAAAAAAAATTGCCCCACAAGCCACAAAATCCTAGCTACAGGCTGGGAGAAGGGCAACCCTGGGGGGGACTAAGGAAAGGGCACCACACACTAGTGTGCGGACAACCCACAGCAGCTGAGAATGCCCCTGCATTCGGAAGGAACATGGGAAGGCCCAGGTGTGATTCTCATCACCCCGCTTCCAAAAGAGCTGAAGAAAGCCCAGAGAAAGGCAACCAAAACAATCAGCGTGGACGTCCACGACCCAATCGGTTTCTCACCTTTTCTAAAGTGAGATCTGGATGATATTTCATGGTCTGCTTCTGTTTTATGGATAGCTTTTACACTTCTTAGGTCCAGTGGTTTGTTTTTTAATAGCCCATGCTTTTAAAAAAAAAATATTGTGGGTTTTCACTGTACAGGACTCTAAAGAGGCGGCAAAGAACATATAATTTTTGGGTTTCAGTTGCTGGGCCCTTGTGCTATTTTCACTAAATACAGGATGGTGGCTTTATTACGTAAGCTGCTGTTTGATTGTAAGCAATGCTGTTTGATTGTAAGCATATTTTAACGTCTGTTAGCCGCCCTGAGCTGTTGGATAGGGCGGGATATAAATCCCCAAAATAAATAAAAAATAATAAATAAATAAGCGGCCTTGAAGGTATTTTACACCAAGAAGAAAGATACGAATATTTCAGTTATATCGAGGATCGGGATTGCGCCTGGCATCTACGTGGCTCAGTGGCAGAGCATTTGCTTTGTATGCCGAGTGTCCCAGGTTCAGTCCCTCCGATGGCAAGGTTACAGGTGTTGGGAAAGACCTTTCTCTGCCCCGAGACTCTAGAGAGCTGCTGTCAGTCAGAAGAGACAAGACTGAGCTGAATGGACCAATAATGTGACTCTGTACAAAGCAGCCACTTAATGGAAGGGGCCACGGTTCAGCGGCAGAGCATCTGCTTTGCATGCAAAACATGCCACGTTCAATCCAGTTAGCAAATATATCGGGAAAGGCCTTTCTTGGCCGGAGACCCTGGAGAGATGCTGTCAGTAAGAGCAGAGAGCGCGGAGTCTATAACGGCCCTTGGACCATCCGTTCGGTCTCAGTCAAAGGCCGCTTCATATCATACGTCCATAGGGCAAATAACGTCTATTGCCCCGTGTCACAAATGGGAAGGGGGCGTGGCTCAGCGGCAGAGCGTTTGCTTGGCAGGCAGAAGGTCCCACATTCAGTCTCTGTCCTCTTCAGACCAGGGTGACCCGCCCACTAGGCTATTGCCGAGGACACCAAAAGGCAAGAGGAGCACTCAGCACTGCCACCCCGGCCAACTGGGAAGCTCAGAGCTCACTCGTCCACCAACATGGCAGGAGAAACTGGGGAGGAATCATGGTGAAAGCTAGAAGCAGTTTCTGGGAAATGCTCTAGGAGTCCCCAAATCTATATGGCATCCCCCCCCCGCTTTTTTCCATGGCATTGGTGGGCAAGTAAGGCTTTAGTCACACAGCTGGTCAGTGGCTCAGGGCAAGTTCAGGTGGAATCTCCAGCCACACTGAGGCTGGTCCAACTAGGGCACAGAAAGCCCTTGGACCAGCCCTGCCACAGACCAATAGGCCGATTCAGTATAAGGCAGCTTAGAATCATAGGATCATAGAGTTGGAAGGGACCTCCAGGGTCATCTAGTCCACCCCCTGCACGATGCAGGAAAGTCACAAATTCCTCCCTCCCCCACACACATCCAGTGACCACTGCTCCATGTCCATAACTTGACAAAAAACCTCCAGGATCCCCAGACAAACTGGTCAGGAGAAACCCCAAAGTGGCGATCAGCATTTCCCTGGGCATGCAAGAAAGGGCCACGAGAACTAAGCACTGATGCGACCCTTCCTGCCCTCCCCTGTCATGATCTGCCCAATCTTCATGTGTTCCAGGGCTATTTTGGGGCAGGAACGCACAGGAACGGAGTTCCTGCTGGCTTCCAAGTTGGCCACGCCTAGCAGGAACTCATTAGCATAATAGGCCACACCCAACAGCAGAAACTCATTAGGATTGGCTACATTAGGGGTGTGTGGCCTAACATGCAAAGGAGTTCCTGTACAAAAAAGCCCTGGGTTTTGACAACAAACAAGGTAAGCAGAATAAGAAGCAAAAGGTGGGTGTGGCTAGATGAGCACACTTCTGGTAACATGGGGGTGTGGCCTAATATGCCAATGAGCTGTGCTGTCATGGGTGTGGCCTAATATGCTAATGAGTTTCTGCTGTTGGGTGGGGCCTATTATGCTAATGAGTTCCTGCTAGGCTTTATCTACAAAAAGAGCCCTGAATTGTGTTCCAATATATAAGCATGAATTCCCAGGGCCCTGTGCATCTCTCCCTAGTCTTATACTGATGAAGTCCTTGCTTGAAATTGCCAAGCAGTAAAAAGCTTTCCTCAGAGCACAGATAAAAATGATTGGGTGGACCATAATTTTATATGAGTCTCCGAATTTGGCATAAAATTGTGATTCTTTTGTGTTGTGTTTTGTTAAATCCTTGTGGATACAGAAGACACAAATCCCGTCGGCTTCTTGGAGACAGAGAGTCCTTCCATTTCGAGCCCAAGCTACTGCCCGGTGATGGTACAGGACCTCACTCACTCCCCTCTTCTCACTGCAGGCGCAAGAGGGCATCACAAGGAAGCACACTAGCAGCGGCTCCTCCGTGCACAAACCCATCTTCAATCAAACCTGTTAAATACCCTGCGGCCGACAAGCATTGCATTATTCCCGGGAGCCTGCTCGTAATTCAATTAAAAGCTTCGGGAGAAAGCAGCCCTTGACACTACCTGTTTATTTTGCAGGGAGAGTCCGGGAATCCTCAATAAACCATGCAAGTACTCTTGAAGTTTATAAGCGTGATATATGGCCCCAGCAATGACGTCGCATAAAAACATGTTGCCAAGACCTGATTATGTGAAGCTGCCCGATGTTCGGTCCGACCATTGAATGATAGGGCCTCGTACTATTTGATCTTGCTACCAGCTGTCCTCGAGGGTCGCAGCTGTTTTTATGTACGCATTTAGATATTTATACCCTGCTTTTCTTCCAACTGAGCATCCAAAGCGGCTTGCAACGTTGTTCTCCTCCCCTCCATTTTATCCTCACGACACCCCTGTGAGGTAGGTTGGGCTGAGCGAGAGAGACTCACCAGTGTCACCCAGCAAGCTTCAAGGGCAGAGTGGGGATTTGAACCTGGGTCTTCCATATCTTAGTCTGACACTCTAACCACCACCCCAGACTGGCTCTGGGAAACAACTAAGGCTCCTTCCAGCTACCTGGGATCCTTCTACCCAGATCTTGAACCTAAGACCTTCTATAAGTGCAACCCATGAGCTATGACCCCCTCCTCGAAAGAGGAGGTGGGTAGTGTGCTGGTCTGCAGTGGAAGAGCAAGATTCGAGTCCAGCAGCACCATAAAGGCCAACAAGACTTCCAGGATATAATCTTTCAAAACTTCCGCACCTCTTGTCAGATACGAGTACCTGATAAACGTTAGGAGTCATATAAGGATAGAAGGCATAGGAAAGGTGTTTAGGAGCTAATACCGAAAGGCAAGGCTGACTTAGCCTGGGTTATCTCCTGATCTGTATTCAGGTATGGTTGCCCACCTGGGTGGAGACTGGGAAAACAAATCCCACTATTTAATACATTTTTATCCCACCTTTTCTCCAATGAAGGCGGCATACAAGGGCTCTTTTTGTAGCAGGTACTCATTTGCATATTAAGCGACACACCCCTAATGTAGCCAATCCTTCAAGAGCTTACAGTAGCTCCTGTAAGAAGAGCTCTGTAAGCTCTTGGAGGATTGGCTACATTAGGGGGTGTGGCCTAATATTCAAAGGAGTTCCTGCTACAAAAAGAGCCCTGCTCCTTTCCCGTTATCCCGACAATCCTGTAAAATAGGTTAGGCTAGGAGACAGTGACTGGTACGGTCACCAAGTGAACATCTCCAGAGGCCTAATCAAGTACTGCAGGATCATTGTACTGTATATATTCTGGGAATCATTTACCTCCCTTATAGCTGGACCCACAAACGTTTTCGTTTCACACTTGTAAGATTCAAGGGCCATTTTGCCACCTGCGATCTCCCTCCTGCCACACGGAGCTCCACTCTTACATCCCTTTCTACATTCCCCCCCCCCCTTTTTGGTGTAGTGGTTAAGAACGGTGGGCTCTAATCCGGAAAACTGGGTTCGATTCCCCACTCTTCCATATGCAGCCAGCTGGGTGACTTTGGGCCAGCCACAGTTCTCTCAGAGCTGTTCTCCCAAGAGCAGTTCTATCAGAGCTCTCTCAGCCCTACCTACCTCACAGGGCGTCTGTTATGGGGAGAGAAAGGGAAGGAGACCCCGAGTGAAGGGTGGGGTATAAATCCAAGTCTTCTTCTTTCCCAGAATCAGCGAGGTCCCCGCAGTAGGTGGCATGCAAGCTTCAAGGGCTGTATGGTCACAAAATGGTTGGGGAGAATAAAGACAGAGAAGTCCACTGAGCACAGCAGCTGCTAGAGAATAGCTCTTTGGGAATGGGTGGATAGATATATACATATAAATACTAGCTCGGAAGTAGCCAAGCAAAGCCTAAAAGGCAATTTGGGGCCCGTAGAAGTAACCAGGCGAGGCACTCGTCTTTCCTGGCCCAGCATTTGCATGGATGGATGGAGCAGCTTCAGCTGAGTGTTTAAGGTTGAGCAATAAGCCCATTACATGCGGGGCTAATGGCAGCGTGAGGGGACCCTTTGTGACACAAGCAAAGCACTGTGATAATCAGATGCTCCACTCCAGTGGCTGCCGAGGTCCATCCATCATCGAAGGGCCATCTCCCATCCTTAGCACGGTCTCTGCTGACTCAATCTGTGCTAACACCATCCCAGGCAACAAAAATCCACAAGACATCTGGGGGCCAGAGGTGGGGAAAGGAAAATGGATTAACACAGGGAATGATCCACCACACACAGCATGATGCTCCCGTTGGTATCGGTGTGGCCCGTGCGGGAGAGTGACCCAGAGGACAATCACGAGCACAGACACAGAGGAGGCCCCCCGGAGGAATAATGAGGCTCCTTCACCAAATTTTTCACTCCCATTAAAAAGCATGGCTGTTCCTGTCAGTTTCGACGCCACTCGCGCAGCAGAACAGCCAGGGGATCTACCATGATCATAGCCACATGGGGAGGCACACACATGAAGAGCCCCGGCCCCTTTGCTGAATTTCCCATTCTCAATACAAAGCACAGCTGTTCCCATTAGTTTCAATGCAGCTCGCACAGGAGAATGGCCCACAAGACTACTATGATCATAGCCACCCAGAAAGACCTCTGCAAGGACAGTCCGAGTCCTTTCACCGAATTTTCCGCTCTCAATACAAAGCATGGCCGTTCCCATTCGTTTCAATGCAGCTCGCACAGGAGAATGGCCCACAAGACTACTATGATCATAGCCACCCAGAAAGGCCCCTGCAAGGAGAGTCCAAGCTCCTTCACCGAATTTTCCACTCCCACTAAAAAGCATGGCTATTCCCATTGGTTTTAATGCAGTTCGCATGGGAGAATGGCTCGCAAGACTACAGTGATCACTACACAGAAAGGCCCCTGCAAGGAGAGTCCAAGCTCCTTCACCGAATTTTCCACTCCCACTAAAAAGCATGGCTATTCCCATTGGTTTTAATGCAGTTCGCATGGGAGAATGGCTCGCAAGACTACAGTGATCACTACACAGAAAGGCCCCTGCAAGGAGAGTCCAAGCTCCTTCACCGAATTTTCCACTCCCACTAAAAAGCATGGCTATTCCCATTGGTTTTAATGCAGTTCGCATGGGAGAATGGCTCGCAAGACTACAGTGATCACTACACAGAAAGGCCCCTGCAAGGAGAGTCCAAGCTCCTTCACCGAATTTTCCACTCCCACTAAAAAGCATGGCTATTCCCATTGGTTTTAATGCAGTTCGCATGGGAGAATGGCTCGCAAGACTACAGTGATCACTACACAGAAAGGCCCCTGCAAGGAGAGTCCAAGCTCCTTCACCGAATTTTCCACTCCCACTAAAAAGCATGGCTATTCCCATTGGTTTTAATGCAGTTCGCATGGGAGAATGGCTCGCAAGACTACAGTGATCACTACACAGAAAGGCCCCTGCAAGGAGAGTCCAAGCTCCTTCACCGAATTTTCCACTCCCACTAAAAAGCATGGCTATTCCCATTGGTTTTAATGCAGTTCGCATGGGAGAATGGCTCGCAAGACTACAGTGATCACTACACAGAAAGGCCCCTGCAAGGAGAGTCCAAGCTCCTTCACCGAATTTTCCACTCCCACTAAAAAGCATGGCTATTCCCATTGGTTTTAATGCAGTTCGCATGGGAGAATGGCTCGCAAGACTACAGTGATCACTACACAGAAAGGCCCCTGCAAGGAGAGTCCAAGCTCCTTCACCGAATTTTCCACTCCCACTAAAAAGCATGGCTATTCCCATTGGTTTTAATGCAGTTCGCATGGGAGAATGGCTCGCAAGACTACAGTGATCACTACACAGAAAGGCCCCTGCAAGGAGAGTCCAAGCTCCTTCACCGAATTTTCCACTCCCACTAAAAAGCATGGCTATTCCCATTGGTTTTAATGCAGTTCGCATGGGAGAATGGCTCGCAAGACTACAGTGATCACTACACAGAAAGGCCCCTGCAAGGAGAGTCCAAGCTCCTTCACCGAATTTTCCACTCCCACTAAAAAGCATGGCTATTCCCATTGGTTTTAATGCAGTTCGCATGGGAGAATGGCTCGCAAGACTACAGTGATCACTACACAGAAAGGCCCCTGCAAGGAGAGTCCAAGCTCCTTCACCGAATTTTCCACTCCCACTAAAAAGCATGGCTATTCCCATTGGTTTTAATGCAGTTCGCATGGGAGAATGGCTCGCAAGACTACAGTGATCACTACACAGAAAGGCCCCTGCAAGGAGAGTCCAAGCTCCTTCACCGAATTTTCCACTCCCACTAAAAAGCATGGCTATTCCCATTGGTTTTAATGCAGTTCGCATGGGAGAATGGCTCGCAAGACTACAGTGATCACTACACAGAAAGGCCCCTGCAAGGAGAGTCCAAGCTCCTTCACCGAATTTTCCACTCCCACTAAAAAGCATGGCTATTCCCATTGGTTTTAATGCAGTTCGCATGGGAGAATGGCTCGCAAGACTACAGTGATCACTACACAGAAAGGCCCCTGCAAGGAGAGTCCAAGCTCCTTCACCGAATTTTCCACTCCCACTAAAAAGCATGGCTATT
This sequence comes from Gekko japonicus, assembly GCF_001447785.1. Lineage (NCBI taxonomy): Eukaryota > Metazoa > Chordata > Lepidosauria > Squamata > Gekkonidae > Gekko > Gekko japonicus. The sequence goes on from NW_015167545.1 coordinate 132,071, forward strand.
CCCATTGGTTTTAATGCAGTTCGCATGGGAGAATGGCTCGCAAGACTACAGTGATCACTACACAGAAAGGCCCCTGCAAGGAGAGTCCAAGCTCCTTCACCGAATTTTCCACTCCCACTAAAAAGCATGGCTATTCCCATTGGTTTTAATGCAGTTCGCATGGGAGAATGGCTCGCAAGACTACAGTGATCACTACACAGAAAGGCCCCTGCAAGGAGAGTCCAAGCTCCTTCACCGAATTTTCCACTCCCACTAAAAAGCATGGCTATTCCCATTGGTTTTAATGCAGTTCGCATGGGAGAATGGCTCGCAAGACTACAGTGATCACTACACAGAAAGGCCCCTGCAAGGAGAGTCCAAGCTCCTTCACCGAATTTTCCACTCCCACTAAAAAGCATGGCTATTCCCATTGGTTTTAATGCAGTTCGCATGGGAGAATGGCTCGCAAGACTACAGTGATCACTACACAGAAAGGCCCCTGCAAGGAGAGTCCAAGCTCCTTCACCGAATTTTCCACTCCCACTAAAAAGCATGGCTATTCCCATTGGTTTTAATGCAGTTCGCATGGGAGAATGGCTCGCAAGACTACAGTGATCACTACACAGAAAGGCCCCTGCAAGGAGAGTCCAAGCTCCTTCACCGAATTTTCCACTCCCACTAAAAAGCATGGCTATTCCCATTGGTTTTAATGCAGTTCGCATGGGAGAATGGCTCGCAAGACTACAGTGATCACTACACAGAAAGGCCCCTGCAAGGAGAGTCCAAGCTCCTTCACCGAATTTTCCACTCCCACTAAAAAGCATGGCTATTCCCATTGGTTTTAATGCAGTTCGCATGGGAGAATGGCTCGCAAGACTACAGTGATCACTACACAGAAAGGCCCCTGCAAGGAGAGTCCAAGCTCCTTCACCGAATTTTCCACTCCCACTGAAAAGCATGGCTGTTCCCATTGGTTTTAATGCAGTTCGCATGGGAGAATGGCTCGCAAGACTACAGTGATCACTACACAGAAAGGCCCCTGCAAGGATAGTCCGAGCCCCCTCACCGAATTTTCTGCTCTCAGTAATAAGCACGGCTGCCCCCATTGGTTTCAATGCAGTTTGCACAAGAGAATGGCCCACAAGACTGCAGGGATCATAGCCATACAGAAAGGCCCCTGCAAGGATAGTCCGAGCCTCTTCACCGAATTTTCTGCTCTCAGTAAAAAGCACAGCTGTTCCCATTGATTTCAATGTCATTTGCACAAGAGAATGGCCACAAGACTGCTGTGATCACAGCCACACAGAAAAGCCTCGGCGAGAATAGAAGGAGCCCCTTCCCCAAATCTTCCACTCTCCGTTAAAAACTCCAGCCTCTTCCCCCGTGCAGGTATAAGGAAACACAGGGAGAAAATGTTCGGACCTATTTCTCAGAAAGAAATCAATGTGCTCTTGCTTTCCAGCAGTCCGCCGCGTGAGAGTGAAAGGGTGACTGACAAGCAACGGGCACTTAGTTTTCAATTTCGTAAGTGCAATGTTTTCAGAATATGCAATGCCACTGGATATGTTGACATCTTATTAAACCATCAGGTGCACTTAGATTTTGGCTCCTTGGCACCGAGGCCCTCATTGAAAGATTTCCAGAGACAGGAACGAGGCCTGCTTTCCTTCCACTGTGCTGCCCTTATTGGTGCCCAAAATCAGCTGCCTGAGACATTCTCCTAATAGAGTCACCTTTAGGCAACATCTCTTGAACAGCCACAGGGGCTCAGGCCTGAGACTCAAGTTCAAGCCCACCGCCTCTAGCCTAGATTCCCCCTGGGGCCGAGGGAATGTCACTAAGCCTCGGTTTTCTTTCCATGAAGTGGGGGAAATAGTGACCTTTCTCACCGAGTTGTTTTGGAAGACAATGTAAGAAAAGAAGCTCTGCAACACCCTCCCCAGAATACTTTTTGAACGCACAGAAGAACTGCTTTGCTGGAGCAGGCCAAAGGTCTATCCAGTCCGGCATCCTGTTCCCAAAAGTGGCCAGCTAGATCCCTTTCAGAAGCCTGTGGGAAAGTGTTGGGATTCTTTTTGAGTTAGTCAGCAGAGTATTAAGAGACTGAGTCCATGGTGTGTATTAAAATATAAAAGTTTACTATAAACCTAACATGGGAAAAAGGTACACAGGATATAAAATAACAAAGAGCTTATACGCCTACATCCTTACATCTAAAGGGTAAAACGGGGAGAGCCGGAATGGCATCTCCTTCTCTAGTCAGAACAAAGAACACACAGACAGGAAGAGAAACCATAAAATGCTAATACCTGACACCTTGGTTTCCAATCAGAGTAGCAAACTAGCTCCAAAGTTCCCGGGCATCCTATTGTCTAAACAGATCGGTTACAAATGGACATGTGACTTAACAAACATCATTAACCCTGAAAATACTGAAGTGTTTTTAACTTGTAACACCCGACAGAAAGGCATGAGGGAAACAGTCCTCCTCTCACATGAACACACGAATCTGACTTTTACTGAGTCAGACCACTGATTTTTCAAGGTCCGTATTGTCAACTCTGACTGGCAGCAGCTCTCCTGTCTCTCAAGCGGAGGTCTTTCACTTCACCTCCCTCCTGATTTTTTTAACTGGAGATGTCGGGGATTGAACCGCTGTAGGGTTGCCAGGTCCCTCCCAGCCACTGGCAGGAAATGAGGGGCCTGTAGGGTTGCCAGATCCAAGTTGAGATATTCCAGATCAATGCTCCCTCTAAGCTGTGGAGTCTTGTGAGCAAAAATTCTACTTTGTGAGCGACTGGGATGAAAGTTGTGAGCGAGTGATTTGGCTGCTGCATAAATTAGTTTGCTCAGGAGCCATCCTTCCTGAGCTAAGATGAAAATGTGTGAGCCGGAGGCTAAAAAACTGTGAGATAGCTCACACTAACTCAGCTTAGAGGGAACACTGCTCCAGATCCAGGCTGAGATTTGGGGATGGAGCCTGGGGAGGACAGGGACCTCAGTGGGGTACAATGCTACCGAGTCCACCCTCCAAGGCATCCGTTTTCTCCAGGAACACTGACTTCTGTAGTCTGGAGTTGAGGTGTAATTCCAGGGGATCCCCAGGTCCCACCTGGAGGCTGGCATCCCTATGAACCAGGGACCTTCTGTATGCTGAGCCGATGCTCTGTTTCTATGCCATGACCCGTCCAAACTAGTATTCAGATATACTATTTGGTATGTGAGAGTTCCACTGGGCGATCATGACTAATAGCCATCCCCACATGAAACCACTTCCCATTCAAACCCCTCCTCCACCAGCCTTTTTCTATGAAGCCGATGGTCTCGCCACTTCTTCACGAAGACATTCTTCGCCTGAGATATGGGCATTTGTACGGTCTGCCCACATCCAATGCAACTTAGTCCACTCTTCAGTTAGCACCCAGAGCCTTCCCAGCAGGCTGCGCTTGCAGAAGCTGCGGATTCTCTTCCTGGACCCCAGGTCAGTTGCAAACCTCGAATGGAGTCGCTATGATGACTGAGGCAAAAGGCAAGGACTCCAGGCAGGTGGAAACCTGGCCCCTGCCACAGGCTGTGCCCGCCAGACTCTGAAATAACTTCTTTCTCCCAGGATCCCTGGCCAACACCTTGCTGGCTAACTTGCTTTGTCTGTCTCTCTGGGGCAGAGAAAACTCTCTTAGCCAGGAAGAGCAGAGTCGGGGGGAACACAGAGGTAAGGGTGCAACGCAAGAGGTGATCTGAAGCCCAGCACTTTGAGCAAAACCAGGTATACTCCAAGCTGCGTAATCCTCATTCTGCATGCGAAACAGCCATATTCTATATCCTGATAGGTCCATATTTCAACAGTGCCTATGTACCTAGAGAAATTCCAATCAGAACCGTGTGCATATATCTTACCGTTTCAAAAGTTGCAATATTTTTTCCCCAGGTATTTATACCCTGCCTTTCCAGAGTTCTAGGCCAGGCAGCATGTGAACAAATCAAAAACACAGATGCAATTATTGCACACTCTCCCACTTCCTCAAGTGGCAAGAAGTTCCAGGGACAGTGCTTATCTGGTTTTGTTCCCTTTGGATGAGGAACACTGGAGACTGCAAAACATAGCTTAAATACACAGGATAAATGAATCCCAAGGGACTTTCACGCAAGGCAGCAGTTCCATGCAAGAGATCACCAGAGAGCTCCTGTTGTGTGTGTGTGTGTGTGTGTCCCCCCCCAAATCTTCCAGGATGAAGAACCAGTGTGGTGTAGTGGTTATAGTACCTGGCATGAAGGCTGGGGGGAGATTTTGAAATGGGGAGGGTCTGTTTTTTGCCCCTCCAGACATTTTCAATGGAGAAATTGGGAACACCCAGGGGTCATTTCCTGCAGGAGCGCACAGGAGCGGAGCTCCAGCAGTAAAGAGCCCAGGGGGCGGGCACATGCAACAAGCCCCACCCCCTGCTCACAGCAGCCCTCAGTCAGAGCAAGAAGCAGCCAGGTAAGCTGCAGAGCCCCCCTCCCCCGGGGCCCTGGTCCAAAACAGTCCAGTGGCACCTTTAAGACCAAGTTTTATTCAGGTAAAAGATCTCCCTCCTCTGCGAGGGACAGATCTGCACGTTCCCCCCCCCCCAATAGCTAGCAATCCAAAACAGTCCAGTGGAGCCTGAGCGGTGGGTGTTGCCTTCTGACACACTTCCGGTGATGTCAGGGGGTGTGGCATATGCAAATAAGTTATGCTAATGAGCTCCTGCACCTCTTTTTCTACGAAATGACCCCTGGGAACACCGCAAACACCTCTGATGATTTTTTTTTCTCATCCTTTTGGAATGGGCAAAAAGCTTCTTTAAGGCAAAGCTTTGCTCATTCGAAATGTACAGCATGATTTTTTTTCTGCATAAAACAGTCTATGACCATTAGTGAATGAGAACTTCCCATGTACATGGCATACACATACACGACCTATTTTCAAGGATATGTTTGTACAAATCTCAATTAATTTGGCAATAATTACGACGCCAGAATGTTCCTGACAATCACACATCATTAAGGAGCCCAGTGTTTTCAGTATTACAGACTTTAGCTTGATATTCAAATAGGCTGCGAGTCCTGTTGTGGCTGTTTCAAGACTGCTTCTGTCCCAATATACTTACATCTGTTTACTACAAAATTTGTTTTCTAGTTTCGGCTCCCCTCCCCCTTCTTAGAGGGCCAAAATTAAAAGAAAAGTGCTAGGGCAGTAGAGGGTCCAGCATTTTGCAGATCTCTCTAATACTGGGTATATTTACTATTCTGCCTGTAGAAGGCATTTAAAATCCTAGAATCATAGAGTTGGAAAGATCTCCAGAGTCATCTAGTCAACCCCCTGCACAATACAGGAAATTCATAACTATCTCCCTCCACTTCCCTCAGTGACCCCTGCTCCATGCCCAGAAGATGGCAAAAAACCTCCAGGATCCCTGGTCAAACAGGCTTGGAGAAAATTGCTTTATGCTTTTAGATTCCACAGACCCACAGTACATTTAGTAAGTTATAAACAATCCGTGTGAGTTGGTTTTCTGTAGACCTTGTGACCTAACTGAAGGTTAGCTTTGCGGACAACCATGGTATCTAGAAATACAATTCACCACGGAAAAAGAAATTGAGGGTAAACTCCCATTTCTAGATATCATGGTCATCTGCAAAACTCACACAGATCGTTATTTACACAAAAACTCCAATCACCATCCTTGGCAAAAAAGAGGCATAATCAAAACATGCAAGATGGATATGTCAACCGCACTTTCTCAACAATGAACTAAATCATCTAAACCATGTACTTCAAGCAAATGGCTACTCCAAGAATGAAATCAGAAGAGCAATTAAACCAAAGGTAAAGCAAACAACCAAGGAAAAACAGTCTCCCATAGGAAAAGTGTTTTTGGCATATATCAAAGGAATCACTGATCAGATGGGAAAATTTATGAAAAAACACAACCTACAAACAGTATTCAGACACACCAGAAAAAAAACAACAGATGCTACAATCAGCAAAAGACAGAAGAGACCCCCCTCACTTCTGCAGGAGTATACCGCATACCCTGTAGTTGTAGACAGGTTTACGTCCGGACCACACAGCGTAGCATCCAGACAAGAATAAAAGAACATGAAAGACACCACAGACTTTGCCAACCTGAAAAATCAGCAGTGGCTGAACATAGCCTAACTCAAACAGGACACGGTATCTTATTTCAAGACACTGAAATGCTGGACAATACGTCCAATTGCCATGTCAGAGTACACAGGGAAGCCATTGAAACTCATAAACATAAACACAATTAGTTTAAAAATAAATAGGGCATGGTTTCCTGTCCTGAAAAACACAAAATGCTCTACATCTTACAACAGCACTACAGATAAGATTAGAACTTTAACAGCCAATCCATATGCAAAAGAACCTCCTTAGGAAAGCTCCTCCATCAGCATGCCACAGCCTGGAAAACTCCTACAAGATAATGACTCAGCCATACCCCACCTTCCTCAGTAAATATAAATTACCTGCCTACCATTTTTCTTCTCACATTGACACAGAGAGTACTCCATCTTTCTGTGTTATACCTCTGAGAATGCCAGTCATAGCTACTGGCAAAACATCAGGTACTACAATGCCAAGACCACGGCCATACAGCCTGGAAAATCTACAACAACTAACAGTACAGTTTAGGTTTGATAGAAAAACACTGTACACGTTTCAGTGTTTTCCTGATTTTTAACACACATACCCCTTTCCCACACAGAAAGTTTTGGTTCCATAACTTTGACAGTTCTGGAAATTTCACATCTCTAAAGACAACTGAGGAGACCTGAGTTAAAATCCCTTCTCGGGCATGAAACTCACTGGAAGACCTTGTGCCAGTCACACAACCACTCAGCCTAAACTACCCGATGGGGCTATTGTGAGGAAAAAATGGAGGAAGGGAGAACCATTTATTTTCCTGTCCCCCCCCCCCGGCCTCCACCCTGCAATAAATTTGATTGGCCAATAAAACACAGTAGAGATATGCACTTGAGGGGGAAACAGATTCTTTTATTTCTGGGAGGGAATCCATACCAGTACGCCACATTATTTAGGTCCCAAATATGGTTCTGTAATTCAGATTGGGGGGGGGGGTTTGGGGGGAGAGGGATTCTGAAATTTTCAAATGCATTATTTCCCATGGGGGACAGGGGTGGGGGAGGCTGGAGAAGCTATTTCTCAAGCAAATGACATTGCAGGAAACCTAGTCCTGCCTGTCCACTAAAGGCCACCCAGATTTCAAGTGAATTGGCTCAAGGGGTCCAGTTCTATAGGCCTCTGAACAAGGTGCCTCCAGCCATCCTATCTCATCTCCTATGGGTAAACAATGGTTTCCGGGGGGAGCTGGGGGGGAATGCCATGCTTTCTCCAGGGTAGATAAGCCAATAGCCAAACACACAAAAGCAACCACTGGCCAAAAATCTCCAAATGCAAACAAAATGAGTGAGCTCAACAGAACCGACATCCAAGAAGAAAATCTCAGCGGAACCACAGGCCAGTGTGGCAAACCCAATACAGGCAGTACCCAACCAGAGAATCTGCACCAAACCAACTTAAGCAAGGGACACTTTACAAGCCCAAGAGAACCAATGTCAGACCAGGTGCCATCAGGAGGTCCAGCAGTGGGGCCAGGACACTAGAAGCCCTCCCAATGTTGCCCCCCCAAGCACCAAGAATACAGAGCATCACTTGCCCCAGACAGAGTTTCTATCTATACCTTGTGGCTAATAGCCACTGATGGACCTGCTCCATATCCTTATCTAAATTCCCTCTTGAAGCTGTCCATGCTTGTAGCTGCTGCCACCTCCTGTGGCAGTGAATTCCATGTGTTAATCACTCTTTGGGTGAAGAAGTACTTCCTTTTATCTGTTCTAACCCAACTGCTCAGCAATTTTATGGAGTGCCCCACGAGTTCTTGTATTGTGAGAAAGGGAGGAAAGTACTTCCTTCTTTACCTGCTCTATCCCATGCATAATCTTGTAAACCTCGATCATGTCACCCCTCAGTTGTCACTTCTCCAAGCTAAAGAGCCCCAAAGCGCTTTAATCTTTCTTCACAGGGAAAGTGTTCCAACCCTTTTATCATTCGAGTTGCCCTTTTCTGCACTTTTTCCAATGCTATAATATCCTTTTTGAGGTGTGGTGACCAGAACTGTGCACAGTACTCCAAATGAGCTCACACCATCGATTTATACAAGGGCATGATTCACATTGCCTGAAAGAGCTGCCACCCTCCCCCCTTTCTCCTGTTGCCTGGGAATCCTGTTCGATTGAAGAAAAACAGGTCTGGGAGCCTTAAAAAGCTGGCCCCAAATAAAGTTTTGCAGGACCCAATTATCATCATTCCACACAAAAAAATATTCTGGATGTCTGAATATACCAGAAAAATACTGTTAGGGGTTTTCCAGGTACATTTTTGGACTGGAAATATCTGAATAGGCATCCCTACCACACACACCCCACAGTGGCGCCAGAGAGACGAGGAAGGTGACTGGCCAACAAGTTAAATGCGACATTATTAAACAAGCAAGCAGCAAGGGGACGAGCTGCTTCTACAGAGGCAGCAGCGGGAGGCAACAGTCATTTGCATATTCATTTATCCATTAATTTGAAGATATATCCCTGCCCTGTCTTGGCAGTGAACGGTGGGTAACAATAGATTAAGAGCCACAGATAACAGATCTCGTTAAATTTCAACTCAAATCCAATTAAAAATTGCTAAACGCATAACTGTTTGAGAAAAACTCCTCGAATTAAGCACAGCTCTCCCACGCCAGCCCCAGAAGAAGCCTCTGGCAATTAAAAAGAGAAAAGAAAATGGTCCGTTTGTACATGCAGGTCACCACTTGATACAGCCATCAAGGGCTGGTTCACACATGCAGGAAGAGATATCATTTGGTGACTGGCAGATGTGGCCAGCGTGGATCTACCGCCACAGAGAGAACTTTCTCTACCAAACCAAACTTTGTGAGCCTTTTCAGCAGAGAATCAAGCACACAAGACTCCAGCATAGAGAAGCCTTACGCACACTTGTGCAAAACAACCACAGTTTCCTTAAGGCTGACTGACATCCATTCAGACATGCAAATGTCACCACTCAATGCTGGGGCGCCACCATTTATATAACAAAGAAAATTGGCTTTTGTGAATCAGTGCTCAACAGTCTACTGTGAACTGAGTTACAAATTCATAAAGGAAAGGTTAATCAATGCTTCTAATAGGGAAAAAATGGAGACTCCCTATTCAAAGGTTGTCTACCTGAGAGTTCTACCTGCTGGGAGACAAGCAAAAAGGGACAAGCCATTACCCTTGGGCCCTAGCTCAAAGCTGTCCCAAGATGATTTGTAGACATGCACAGCTCCTGAATTTGGCCCACGAAGCTGCTGTTAAAAGCACAGGAGCAAGGTATGCTGGACATTTTATGGCTAACAAGAAACCCCAGCTGCAAACAGTTACAAACCAAAAAAAAGGAAAGGAAAGGTGACAACTCTAAATCTGGAGGGCTTCCCATGGCCTTCCAATCTCTCTCACCTGGGCAAGCCCGCAGTAATAAGGGAGAAAGGTAGACTCGGAGTTTATGATCCTGCCCGTCATGTGGCTCGTGAATAAACACAACCTTCTTGGCACTTCTGTGAAGTCAGCGTTTAAAGAAGCACAAGGAAAACGGTCACACAGGGAGCAGCCATGAATCAGGAGCATTAATTAGAAGCTTCCCAAAGCCTTCTTTCTCACAGGCAAGTGGCTTCCCGTACAACGTTTCTAGGAGAGACTGCGGCTCTGCCAAAGCTTACTAGCTGGCCCATCATTATCCATTTCTCCCCCCACCAGCAAGATGCACCTCTAGGGGAGCATTAAGTATGTTCTGTGGCACATTAGTAGTACACGGTGGGTGAAAATTAAGTCTCAGAGACCTTGATGGTGCCTAAAAGGTAAAGGTTCCCTTGCTCGAAAGCCAGTCGAATTCGACTCTAGGGTTGCGGTGCTCATCTCCGTTTCAAAGCCGAAGAGCCAGCGCTGTCCGAAGACATTTCCGTGGTCATGTTGCCGGCATGACTAGACACCAAGGCGCACGGAACGCTGTTACCTTCCCACCAAAGTGGTACCTATTTATCTACTTGCAATTTCTTGCTTTCGAACTGCTAGGTTGGCAGGAGCTGGAACTAGAGATGGGAGCTCACTCCGTCATGCGGCACCCGGGGCTCGAACTGCTGAACTACTGGACCTCCCTTCCACAGCCTGCAGTTCAGCGTCTTAACCACTTGAGCCACCGGTGCCTACACACACATAAATGGACAGTGCTCCTTTGAACATGCCTCAGAATCCTCTGTAATACTTAGGAATTCTCCGGCAAATACGCCGGGGTTTTTCCTGAGGGAACATTTTACGAGCAACAAAGAGATTCGCCATATGCTCACAACATGTTGAAACACCAGGAGATGACATGGCAGCTAAGCCCTCTGTCTGAAGTAGGGGATAACAAGTCCTGGCCTACCTTACGGGGTTATTGCAAGGATAACAAGATATTGTGTGTGATGCCCCTTTGAGCCTTGTTTAAATGCTAAGCATTTGCTGAATTAAAACAGAAATATGCATCTGATGTTTCTCTTCCCAAACCAAGGCTGATACTTACACACACATACACACACCCATGCACGAACTATTATGTGTCATTGATGACCTAATTCCTCCCACCCCAAAACTAACAGCATATCTGCTGCTGTGCTTAAAGATGGACTGGAGGCATGGTGGTGGAGGGGAGATAATTATGTTACCATCAGTTCAAAAGAAAGCCTCAGTGGTTGCAATGGGAGAAATGGCAGGCCAACCTGGTGCTGCAGCATTCAGGCACATGCGCCAACATACACGGTGCACTAGGGCCAAGACTCACCCATCCTGAGATTGCAATTGCCACAGACTTGAGCTGAACACTGACGATTCTAGCAAATCCAACTGGCACATTTTAATAAGGCAACGGACAAAAACGGGGAGTAGATATAATTACTAGGCTGATGTTTATATGACACTTTTGAATTGATCTGTGATTCACTACCATTTTTTTAAAAAAATACAGCCATGTTTATGGTGATTGCTTTCCCAAAGATGATTTTATGGAATGCTCCGAGTCACCCCAGCCTGCTTTTATCTATCTAGTTAATTTTATTCTCACCTTTCCTGGAAGGAGCTCAGGGCAGAGTACACAATTCTCTCATTGTATCTCCACAGTGTTCTTGTGAACTTAGGTGGGGCTGAGAGAGGTAATTGGCCCAAGGTCAACCGGAAGGGTGGGGAGTTGAAGTTGGATCAAATTGCTTTAACATTTAGATTGGGTGCATTAGATCTGGAGAGAGGGAGAGAGATAGAGATGGGGTTTGCTATTTTATGGCTGCGTTCACACGGAGCATTAGCCACGCTACAGAGACGGAAGATAGGTGGATTTTCCGGACGCAATCACACCGCCACATCTGGGAAGCGTAGAGCTCCCATGGCTCACCGGAGGCTTCCCGCCGAAGATGCAGTTTAAAAAACTAGTACCTCCGAGGTACTAGTTTCCGGAAACCGCAGGGCAAGGGCGGCCGTCTGATCGCGTTTCCGGTGGTAGTTAGTGGCATCAGGCGCCCGCCCATGTCCCGTCAAGGGTTCCCCCCCCAAGTCTCCAGGATGCGCAAAAGCACCCAACGGCGCATGCGCAGAAGGAGGAAGCGGCATTGGCCACAGGAGGAGGAGGAGGAACACGGGGGGGAGCAGCCGTCGTGGCAGACAGGGGCGCCCTGCGGAGGGGGTGGCGAGGCCGAGCGGAGAGAGGCAGGTGGGAGGGTGGTGGTGGTGGTGCGGCACTTCACTCTGGTGGGGGGGCTGGTCCTTGAGGGCGGGGCCGGGTTTCTCTGCCATTGGGGCGGTGGGGGGTGTCGTTCCTGACCATCAGCATCGCCTCCCGGTTTTGACGGCGGAGGAGGAGCACGCATGTGGGTGGCTCCACGAAGTGCCTTTCTAGACCTCCGGACCGGAGCCGGGAGGATCTCCTCCCACCGGCCATTCAGTAGTCCTGCTGCTGCCTAGCCGTCTGATCGGCACCCCCCCCCCAACCATGGGACCTCCACGGGACGTCTGATCGCGCAACCATGCGTTATTTTGCCCCAGGGCAAACAGCCACACGTCCCCCCGCATTTTCCAGCCCTATGTTGGTTTTAACTGAAAATGATTTTAACTATTATTGTAAGCCGCCTTGAACCACAAGGAAAGGGGGGAGATGACAGACAGACAGACAGACAGACAGACAGACAGACAGACAGATAGATAGAGGTTTGTCATTTATCTCTGCACAACATAATGTGTCCTCTGCAGGTGTAGAATTTTACTTTATTTGCTCATGCTTAAACTCTCTCTATGTACCTGTTTATGTAGCCCATATTATTTTCCATAGCCATATATACCTTTCTGATGGTTTTATATCCATTCCTTTTCATATGTATTTATGTGAGTGAGCTCCCGTCTCTAGTTCCAGCTCCTGCCAACCTAGCAGTTCGAAAGCAAGAAATTGCAAGTAGATAAATAGGTACCACTTCAGTGGGAAGGTAACAGCGTTCCGTGCGCCTTGGTGTTTAGTCATGCCAGCCACATGACCACGGAAACGTCTTCGGACAGCGCTGGCTCTTTGGCTTTGAAACAGAGATGAGCACCGCAACCCTAGAGTCGGATTCAACTGGCTTTCGAGCAAGGGAAACCTTGACCTATGTTAAGTGCCGTCAAGTCACTTTCGATTTATGGTGCCCCTATGAATTAACGTTCTCCAAAACGTCCTGCTGTTAGCAGCCTTGCTCAAGTCTGGCAAACTGAGGCCCATGGCTTCTTTTACAGACTTCATTCATCTCACGTTGGGTCTTCCTCTTTTCCTGCTGCCTTCGACTTTTCCTAGCACGATCCCCCCCCCCCCCCCGGTGACTCTTGCCTTCTCATAACGTGAACAAAGTAGGGTAGCCTCAGTTTAGTCACTTCAGCTTCTCGGGAGAGTTCAGGCTTCCTTTGATTTCTCTTTAACATTTCTCTTATGTTCTTATACTGCCACAGGAGGTGGTGGCGGCTACAAGCATGGACGGCTTCAAGAGGGAATTGGAGCAGAGGTCCATCAGTGGCTATTAGCCACAAGGTATAGACAGGAACTCTCAGGCTGGGGCAAGGGATGCACTGTATACTTGGTGCTGGGGGGGGCAACAGTGGGAGGGCTTCTAGTGTTCTGGCCCCACTGCTGGATCTCCTGATGGCACCTGGTATTTTTGGCCACTGTGTGACAGAGTGTTGGACTGGATGGGCCATTGGCCTGATCCAGCATTGGCTTCTCTTATGTTCATATCAGAAAGTGGACCAAAATGGTGAGCGAAAGGGAAGGTGTGATCTGGGAAGATCCATCCCACCCCTCCACCCCAAAAAAAACCCCTCTATTCTGGTGCCATTCAGTAAAACTCTACACAGGTTTCTCCACTCCTTCCAAAACAGCCTAACCCCTTTCCTCTGTAACCTAGACACTCAGATGTTCCCATAAGCCCCTTCAAGAACCAAGTTGGCTATAAACATGGGACACCTATTTTAAACATTTATCATAAATTATGGGGATTAAATCAATAAATTAGGAAAGCAATTAAAAACACATGGTCAGAAGCACACTTGCTACTAAACCTGAAGAAAAACTCGAGAAACTAAGCCAAGGTGACACTCGAGTCCAGCCTCCGCCCCCTGGCACATTTCATTAACATCTGCTTCTCAGATTTCTTTGGGCAAGAAATCTTAGACGTAATCAGAAATCTAACAGAGTATGCTTTACATTTTAATCCCAAAGTGATATAGCTTGGCTATCTGAAAGACATGGCAAATATTGCTGATTGGGAACTACTGATGAATTTGTTATCTGCTGCTAAATTGGGTTTTGCCTTCTCTTAGGGGGGGGGAGAATCAGATCTCCCCTCTTTGATGCAGAGACTTAGAAGAATTCGGTCAACTGCTTTCATGTCTAAATTGACATACTTTAAAAGATCAGCGAAAAAACGAATCAGCCAAGGGAGGGGAAAGCTTGCCGAAAAATGGATTTCATTTATTGCCTATCAGAATACAAGATTTCAGGCTCATAGTCCACTGTTTTGGGGGGGAAAACTTGTTATGAAGAATATTACATGTGGGAGAGGAGGAAATGCTTTAATTATGGAGAATATCATTGTAAGGATGCCAGCTCTGGGTGGGGAAACTCCTGGGGATTTAGGGGGTGGAACCTGGGGAGGGACTCCAGTGGGGTGTAATGCCATAAAGTCCATCTTCCAAGCAGTCATTATCTCCAGCAGAACTGATCTTTCTTACCCGGAGATCAGTTGTAATTCTGGGAGATCTCCATCCACCACCTAGAGATTGGCAACCCTATATCATTACCCTCCTGAAAGCGCTTCCCTGAGAGTAGAATCATAGAATCATAGAGTTGGAAGGGACCTACAGGGTCATCTAGTCCAACCGCCCCCCACACACACAATGCAGGAAAGTCACAAATACCACCCCCATACCACCTGTGACCCCTGCTCCACGCCCAGAAGATGACAAAAAAACCTCCAGGATCCCCGACCAAACTGGCCTGGAGAAAAATGGCTTCCTGACCAGTGTTCCCTCTAAGCTGAGTTAGTGTGAGCTAGCTCACAGTTTTTTAGCCCCTGACTCACAAGTTTTTGTCTTAGCTCGGGAAGGATGGCTCCAGAGCAAACTAATTTATGCAGTAGCCAAATTGCTCGTTCACAACTTTAATGCCAGCAGCTCACAAAGTAGAATTTTTGCTCACAAGACTCCACAGCTTAGAGGGAGCATTGTTCCTGACCCCAAAGTGGTAATCAGCATTTCCCTGGGTGTGTAAGAAAGGGCCACAGATAAGCCCCACCAAATAGAATTGATCAGGTTTTTGAGTGGGCCTGGTTAGGATTTCTCCCTGAGAATTATTCGGCAGAATACAGGGATGGAACATTGCTGTTCTTCATTTGCATTTATCATTCTATATTACTTCGTATTTATAATAATAATTTATCGGGGAAAATAAACAACATCTGCTGGGCAGGAGGAGCTCCCACCAAGATGTTGCACAGAGTCAGTCCTTGCATATAAATGTCTAGAAAAACGAATTGGGAGACGGGGTTAGGGCCTCAACAAGTTGGATTCCTTCCCTTTTTGCTCTCTCCGAATGCCACGGTGGGAGTTAGACTCTCCGATGATGGAGACAGCTGTGGCCACAGTAGCAGGAGGTCTCCAGATTACCCATCCAGCCGAGATTAGTTTAGCAAAATCTGGATCAGGCCTCCAAGCAGGCTTGATTTCCTTTTAAGTAGAAAATGCATTTAAAACAGACCTGTAATCTCTCACCCGAGAAGGGGAGGGGGACAGCTGGACAAAGACGGAGGAGGGGGGTGGGATAAATGGGGAGGGCATTCCCCAGTAATCCTGCTGGAAAGCCATCTAATCTCCCGAAAGCAGGCTACAAGTGGTGCGAGGAATCGTGGCCTAGAATCGACACAAGGGATATAATTTCATTTGACTGATCGCCCCCCCCCCCCCCGCGGACAGGATTGTGTGACCGAAAGCAGGAGCGGGGAAAAGCAGAGAAGCCCCCGTGCCAGCTGTGACCCCCCCCCAAACACACACTAACACACACAACGCAATAATGCACAGGTTGTTGGTGGTGTAAAGCGTCGTCAAGCCGCCCCTGCCTGATGTTGACCCTGTAAGGTTTTCAAGGCAAGAGATGAGAGCAGGTGGTCTGCCATTGCCTGCCTCGGCGTAGCAACCCTGGACTTCCTCGGTGGTAATCGGGGTCAGCTCTGCTTAGCTTCCTGCATCTGGAGAGACTGGGTTAGCTTGAGCCATCTCAGGGCGATGTACAGTGTACGTTCCCATTTATAATAGACTGGAATGTGTGGGCCTTTCAACTATAAAACAAAGAGCATGTAGCATCCTTTTCTGGAAACGAAGGTGGCGAGGGAACTCAGCATACAAAATTTAAAAGATTACTTGATGCAATTACCTCTCGTTCTCCCTCTCCCCAATGACTAAAACTTGTGGGGAGGCACCCAATGAAATACCTCCTTCGCACAACGTAAAATGAACTTAAGGCACTCGCTGAACTCACTGCCACCAGTTGCGGGGACAGCCTCTGACGCAGCCACCTCATCACATCCAGATGGCTTTTTTGGGTGGGGGCCTGACTTGGATAGCCCCGGCAAGCCCGATCTCGTCAGATCTGGGAAGCTAAGCAGGGCCACCCCTGGCAAGTCCTTGGAAAGGAGACCTCCAAGGAATACCAGGGCCCAGATGCAGAGGCAGGCAATATCAAGCCACCTCTCTGAAACACCCTAGCCCCGCTAGGGGTTGCCAGATGTCACCATGACTTCCAGGCTCACAAGCTCATACACACACAGAGAAGATACTCACCAACATAATGGCTTTGTGGGGGGGACAGGGAGCTTGAACCAAAATGCATATGAACTTTTGGAGCACTGAATTACCAGCCAGGTCCCCAAAGAAGCAATCTGGAAACAGCTGCTCACTGCATGTGGACCGATTAAAAAAAATAACTTTGGAAGTTCAGTGGGAAGGCAAGCGGTGTGGAATGTTGGATTCAGACAAGCCAATGAAATGAAGCAAAAGGAGATCTGCTCATCCCTAGATATATATTTGATTCACGATCTTAGCCTGGTGTATGTTGTCGGGATGAGATTGATCTCTGTCTCACTGTCATCCTGCCTTTTCCCTCCGAAGCCCAGGGCAGTGAACAGCTCTCTTCTCTTCCAGTTTATCCTCACAACCACCCTGTGAGGAAGGTTAGGCTGAAAGAGAGGAACTGGACCAAGGTTATCTCAGCTTGTCTTGCTCCAGGGCTGTCTGCACGTCCCAGTCTGGCCCTGGAGTTCATCTTCCTAAACCAACAAAGGCTAACCCAGCAGAAGTTTCCATGCAACCCACTCAGTGTTCCCGCATACTAGCCTGCCCTCCACTGTTCTCCACTAACACAGAGAGGATGGAGAGGCAATCAGAAGTTGTACAGGGAAGAGAGCCAGTTTGGTGTAGTGGTTATGAGCACGGACTCTAATCTGGGAGAATCAGATTTGATTCACCACTCTTCCACATGCAGCCAGCTGGTGACCTTGGGCAAGCCACAGTTCTCTCAGAGCTGTTCTCTCAAGAGCAGTTCTCTCAGAGCTCTCTCAGCCCCACCTACCTCACAGGGTGTCTGTTGTGGGGAGAGGAAGGGAAGGGGATTGTGGCGATGATCACATGTGCCCTTAGATCAGACATAGGTGCAAATGCCTGACAGATCTAAAGGCAACGATCAGACAGAAACATCGGGAAAGCGTCCCACAGTCGTCAGCAACCCGTGTTGCTCCACCACAGAAGCAGAGTTAAAAGACACCAGGGAAAGTCCAGCTCTAAACGGGTTCCGATGGGCCACGGATGGATTTTCCCCTATCCAGGGGTCATTTCGTAGAAAAAGAGCTAGGGGAACTCATTAGCATAACTCATTAGCATATGCCACACCCCCTGACATCACCGGAAGTGTGTCATAAGGCCACACACCCCGCCCCCAACGGTCCCGGCCGCTGGCCTTGCAACTCCACTGCCGAGCCCCATGAAGGGCCCGGCGGTGGACCTGCAAGGCCGGCGGGAGTGCAAGGAAGCCCCGCGAAGGCCCTCCCTGGCCCCAGGCAGGGGGCAGTCGGAAGCAGGGGGCGGGGCTTCGTCGTGTGCCCCGCCCCCCGTACCTCACCCGGGGGAACTGCGAGCCCCCGCGAGCCCTCCCGAAATGACCTCTGCCCCTGTCTGATTCTGCAAGCATGCACTCATGCCATCGGGATGGTCTGATCATCCCGATTCAGTGCCGTTCCCCCCCTTCCTTCTCAGCATGTGCATAATCGCATACACGATGGGGAACTCTCAGTGCAGAGGTGCGATTCCTCGTTTATTTGCATGGGAAACAAACGGCAAAAAAAAACCCAACTCACCCGTGGTGCGTTTGATCACACAGTGATGGGCTGTGCCCACATCACAAAGGGGATGTGTGATCTCGCAACTGTGGGTCAAACTCCTCCGGAGGGAAAGGCCTCGCTTCCCCTCCGCTCCAACTGGCACGTGTGACCGCAACCTGTAAGCCGGTTTGAGACTCCGAGTGAAGGGCGGGGTGTAAACCCAATCTCTTCTTCTTCTCCTTCTCAGTTGCAATGCCCTTTTTTATATTATAATTATTCTGACCTGCTCCCACCCTTCAACAGCTTCCCAATAGACAAAAAGCAAGCAAAGTTGTTGGAGTTTCAAGTTGCTTACACTTCAGCCATTACAGAGTTAAATGTTGTTAGTTAGGAAACAGGATGTTACATTACGTAATGTATTCAATGGCGGGAAAAGTTGTGGGAGTTGTTTACCCTAATGAAGTGACCTGTAACCTTTGTATTGGTCAACTAACAACTTGTTTGTGGAAATGCTTTGATCTAGCATTAATGTATTCACAAGGTTTATGGCCCTTTGTGTGAACCAGAGAGGAAGTTCTCCTCTAGAAGCCAAGAGAGATAGGAAGATGTAGCTGTTAGCATTTATTACTGAAAGTAACTGCAAGTATGTAAACTTTTTATTTTATTTCTTTTATCCAAAGTACCATACCCATGTTTTATTTTGCTTTTATGGTAAAGATATATTTTTCTTTTACTAAATGTGGCTCTTGTGTTTGCAATACAACCATCGACCCTGAAACAAAAAATCCCAACAAAAGTCCTAACAGGAAGAGGACGATCGTCTCCAAATAGGGTTGCCACCTCATTCTTCCGGCCTCCCTCCTGTGCCTTTAAAAGCAGCACAACAAATTAAAATTAAACCAGAACATCTTTTCCCCCATCAGTAGATCCCCATGCCAGGGGAGGCTCTACCGGTTTAAAAGTCTCCCTGCCAGGATGCTGGAAAAGGCACAGGAAGCAGAGGCAGTAAGTAAGTTGGCAATCTTACTTAGAACTACATTTAGATACTTCTACCTTGCTTTACTCCCCAGTGGGGACCAAAGTGACTTACGACGTTTTTCTCCCCTTCTCCACTTTATCCTGCGAGTTAGGTTAGGCTGCGAGAGTGACAGGCCCAAGGTCATCCGGCGGGCTTCCAAGGCAGAGTCGGAACTCGAACCCAGGTCACCAAAACCCTAATTCAACACTCTGACCACTACACCACACTGCCTCTCCAGCCAGCCATGTCCTTTGTACCCATTTCATCATGCTCTTCCTCCAACAAGCTCAGGATGGGGTGTACAGCTCATCCGCCCCTCGTTATTATCTCATAATAATGCTGCCTTTGAGTGGCAAGTCAGGCTGAAAGATTGGCCCAAGGTCACACACTGAGCCTTAGGGCTGTGTGGGATTTGAACTCAGTTCCCCCTAGTGTGATGCACTTAACAGTTACATCATATTGACTCACAGCTCAGCATAGCAGGGATGGTGAAATCAATGTACACAGCAGGGCAATATCCCCTGACTTCAGTAAGGAGCCCCAGAATCTCATCCGCTCAAGCCCTCCGAGGCTTGCTTTGTTTACTTCCAAAATGCAGCCTCTGCTCCGCTCCCTTTTGCTTTGCACCAAACACACACACACCCCTGCACACACACACACACACAAACACCGTGGCCTTTCACAATCCTAGCCTGCCCCATAATGTACACAGTGTACCAGCTGCCTACAAAACAGTCCTTTTCAGCACTTGGCTGTCTGAATGCGGCCTGGCCCTACCCGGCCTGAATGCTAATGCCCCTCCGCCGCTCGCCGGCTGCCAAGTTTCCTTCGCCTCATCTTTGTTCTCGCCTTGCGCTCACATCTCATTTTTGAAATTGGTATCTCGGATGCTGAGCAGGGAGCATCCACATTGGCAGGCGGGAACGTTTCGAGGGCTCGGATGTGCTCCAAAGGCGGACCGAGCCAAAAAAGAAAAGTATTCCATACTTCTCATGAACATTTTCTGCAAGGGGGGGGGGGTTTGTCCCACAGAAGTCCTTTTTAGATGCCTCATCCTCACTGTGGAATCGATTTGGAACATCGTTATCCAGTCCGATCTGATTGGTCACAAAACACCGTGACATCACCCTGTTTACAACTGGATCCCTGATTGGTTGGGGCATGCCAGGAGATTAGCTGATGATAACACATGAATTAAAAGGAAGGGGGGAAATTGTGTTAAAACGTAAGCAGAGAGAGTAACCGGTCAGGCAGCATGGTGTGCTGCTTCAAGTGTCAAACTAGGATCTGGGAGGCCCAAATTCGAATCTCCACTTTGCCACGGAAGCTTGTTGGATGACCCTGGGTCAGTCACACATTCTCATTCTAAGAACACAAGAAGAACCCTGCTGGATCAAACCAGTGGTCCATCTAGTCCAGCATCCTGTCTCACACAGTGGCCAGCCAGTTACTCTGGAGGTCTGACAACAGGGCACAGAGGCGAAGGACTTCCCCTGATGTTGCGTCCTGGCTCTGGGATTCAGAGGTTTAGTGCCTTTGAACGTGGAGGTTCCCCTCAGTCACCATGGCATAAACCTC
Source organism: Gekko japonicus (assembly GCF_001447785.1). NCBI lineage: Eukaryota > Metazoa > Chordata > Lepidosauria > Squamata > Gekkonidae > Gekko > Gekko japonicus. The sequence goes on from NW_015167545.1 coordinate 152,657, forward strand.
CTATCATACTTCACAGGGTTGCTGAAAGGATAAAATGAAAGAGCAGAAAACAATGTAAACCACTTTGGATCCCCGTTTGAAAGGGAGGGGAAGAGGTGTAAATGAAGTAAATAAAATTTAAAAAACAGGAGCACACACCTCTCCCAAAACATCATTATGCTCACAATTTAAGAATCTGAGGAGGAGAATATTCTGGCCTGTGTGAAAGAACTGCTTTCAACTCCTGTCATAACAACAGAACTTCTAGAGGAAAAATCAAAACAACATTCAGAGTACCATCTTCCTCAAGAGCAAAATACACATGAGTGTTGACTGTTTGAGAGCAGAGCATACACAGCCCGGGGCTAAATGTGGCAGATGGGGCTTGCTCCTCATCCGGCTCTGAATGACTGGAGATGGAAATGGGGAAATTCAACATTGGATGCAGGCCTTCGTCTTGTTTCAGAGTCTGAGCCAATAGTTTGGTGGGAGGGGGCTGAGGTTACCCACTCGGCATCCAAAGACAAATCCAAACAGACTGACACAAATTAAACTATCTTAACTCCAATGAATAACACAACATTATTAATAACCATGTTTCAAAACAGCCAGGTAGCTTGTCTGTCATCTCAGCACCCTCAGCCCTTTTTGCCAGAACACGGGAAAGTGGGAACAAGTAGGTCTGGGTTGGAAAATACCTGGAGACTTTGGGGGTGGAGCCAGGAGAGGGCGGGGTTTGGGGAGGGGAGGGGCCTCAGCCTGGTACAATGCCATAGAGTCCACCCTTCAAACCAGCCGTTTTCTCCAGGGAAGCCGATCTCTGTCAGCTGGAGATCGGTTGTAAAAGCGGGAGATCTCCAGGCCCCACCTGGAGGCTCAAGCACATCAAGATAAGGGGTTTGCAGTACAAACGACCCAAGATAAGCAAAAAATACTGCAAAGCGTGCACACAAAATAGTAAGAATTATTAAAGAAACTAGTGGTAATCAGGTCATACAAATACTACAAAAATACAAATTTCCAATAGTATCATGAATTGCTATTTGTTGTTTCAGGTGATGTGACGAAATTCTCCGGATTCAATCTTCCGTTTCTTGAGTACGCTCTGAAGAGTAATAGGAATGAGTACAGCTATCTTTTGGGGAAATTGATGCATCCAGAATGGAATGTGTGTGAACCAGTGAAGACACGTCTTGATGATTTTTGATGTTGGAGGAAGTTCTAACGAAATGGAAGATTGAATCCGGAGAATTTTGTATGACTTGATTACCACTATTTTCTTTAATAATTCTTACTATTTTGTGTGCACGCTTTGCAGTATTTTTTGCTTACCTTGGCCCGCCTGGAGGCTGGCAACCCTAGGAGCACGTTTCGCCCCTCCTGAGGTACAGAGGTGGGGAGAAATTGACAGCATGCTCATTTAACTAACAGGGCAATAGGAAGAGTGCCGGATGCGGAAACCAGAGACCCAAGTTTGAATCCTCACTCTGCCACAGAAGCTAGGCTGGGTGACTTTGGGCCAGTCATTCTCAGCCAAGTCTACTTCACAGGGTGGTGGTGGTGTGAGGATAAAATGGAGGATGAGTAGGGTTGCCAAGTTGGGTGTTGCGCCGCAGTGACGTGACGATGCCGGGCACGCTGGGGGCGGGGCCATGACCATCCGAGGGAAAACCATAGAGTTTTCCCTCGGATGACCGTGGCCCCGCCCCCAGCGTGCCCGGCGTGGTCGTGTCACTTCTGGGTGACGCTCACGTCGGGGTGGGGCTCCCCCTGGGGCCCAATCCACCTGCGGCGGGGAACGGGCCTCTGGGGCAGGGGTTTCCCCGCCCCCCGGGGGGACTTGGCAAGCCTAAGGATGAGAGAACAATGCTGTACGGGGTCATTTCGTAGAAAAAGAGCTAGGGGAACTCATTAGCATAACTCATTAGCATATGCCACACCCCCTGGCCGCAGGAGTGCAAGGAAGCCCCGCCAAGGCCCTCCCTGGCCCCAGGCAGGCAGGGGTGGGGAGAGGCGGGGACCCAGGGGAACTGCAATCCCCCGCGTTCCGCCCCCCCCCCCGAAATGACCTCTGGGTATAACTATCCAAAATAAACAGAGTTGGGGTGTTTTTTTAAAATAAGAGAGAGCTATAAAGTCAGGAAAGGAGGATGGAATAACTGGGGAGCAAGGCCTTCAGACGGCCTCCTGCCAAGTCAGACCACTGGCCTGCGGGTTGCCAACCTCCAAGTGGGGCCGAGAGAGCCCCTGGACTTACAAGAAATCGACAGACAACAGAGATCCGTTCCCCTGGAGAAAACGGCTGCAATGGAGGATGGGCTGTGTGGCATTAGACCCTCCTGAAGCCCCTCCCCTCCTCAAAGCCTGCCCTCCCCAGACTCCACCCCCCACCAATCTCCAGGAATTTACTAAGCCAGAGCTGGCAACCTTAAACAGCCCACCTTGCTCAGTACTGTTTATTCTGATCATCAGCAGTTCTCTAGGCTCTCAGGCAGAGAAGCGCCATCCCCACCATCTGCTATCCGAAATCCTTTTGAATGGGGGCGGCCGACGGGGACGGAAAGTGGCAAGCAGGTGGTCCGCCACCAAGCCACACAGACCAAGCGCTCTCCTCCCACGCCTTCTCAAGATGCCCCGTTGCTGATTCCCCTGGCATGACATCAACCCCCTCCCCTGATCTCTCCCTCGCAGGTGTCAGGAGGCTCCGCACCTTTTCCTCCCGCCCAGGCAAGGCTGTGTTGAAGCAATTACTGGCAATTAAGCTGTGTTAGCTTCATACTCCCTTCCTGTGCGAATGGCTCATTCCAGTGTAAGTTTTTTTCCCCACAGCCTATTAAAAAAAAAAAAAAGTGCTGCGGTACAGAGAAGCAGCATGCGGATTCTATAGATTCCTCTTCCCTTACCTAATGGGGTGGAGGAGAACACTCTCACAACCAGTGTTCCCTCTAAGCTGAGTCAGTGTGAGCTAGCTCACAGTTTTTTAGCTTCCAGCTCACACATTTTCGTCTTTGCTCAGAAAGGATGGCTCCAGAGCAAAGTAATTTATGCAGTAGCCAAACTGCTGGCTCACAACTTAAATGCCAGTAGCTCACAAAGTAGCATTTTTGCTGACAAGACTCCACAGCTTAGAAGGAGCATTGGTCACAACTCAGAATCCACGCCTGGAGAGAGAGTGACCGCACAAGGCTGCCTTAGCATTGAGCCAGACGATGGGTCCCACTCTAGATCAGGGGTGGCCAAACTTGCTTCACGTAAGAGCCACATAGAATAAACGTCAGATGTTTGAGAGCCACAAGACATAGAGTCCACCTTCCAGAGCAAAACAAATGTTACACACACGTTTTTACTGGAAAATATGCAAATTTGCTTTTTATTAACATTAAATGAGACTGCCAAAAATAACAACAAAAGGGGGTAAAAACAGATATTGATAATGATATTCATTTGTCCAATGATATTTATTTGTCTAAGAGAAAGAAAGGTTGAAAGAATGAAAGCGGTGGAAGGAGAGAGAGGAGAGAGAAAGAGAAACAAAGAAAGTAAATAGATGGGAAGGGAGAGGAAAGAAGGGAGAGAGAAAGAGAGAAAGAAAGGAAAGGAAAGAGAGAGAAAGGTGGAAAGAAAGAGAGAAAGAGAGAGAGAAAGAGAGAAAGAGAGAAAGAGAGAAAGAGAGAAAGAGAGAAAGAAAGAAAGAAAGAAAGAAAGAAAGAAAGAAAGAAAGAAAGAAAGAAAGAAAAAGAGAGAGAGAGAGAGAGAGAGAGAGGTTGAAGGAAAGAGAGAGGAGAGAGAGAAACAAAGAAAGTAAATAGTTGGGGAGGGGGGAGGGAGGAAGGAAGGGAGAGAGAGAGAGAGAGAAAGAAAGAAAGGGAGAAAGAGAAAGGTGGAAATAAAGAAAGAGGTAGAAAGAAAGCAAATAGATGGGAGGGAGGGAGGGAGGGAGGGAGGAAGAGAGAGAGAGAGGTTGAAAGAAAGCAAATAAATGGGGAGGGAGAGGGGGAATGGAAAGGTGGAAAGAAATCAACTTTAACTTCAAATGTGTTCTCCAGCACCCACACACACACACACACACCCATTCCAGATGGCGTGGCTTGGAGAAGGGATTTAAAGAGACAAATGCCTTCTCCAAGCTGACGGACCGGAAAGGGGGGGGGGGGTTGAGAACACATTTAAAGTTAAAGTTGCTTTCTTTCTCTGCTCCCCCCACACACCTCAAGCCTACCCAGGGAGGGGAACACTGGCTGGGGAAGGGACGACTGATCAGGGAGGCATGCCTCCCCCCTTCACTTTCCCAGCCGCCCTGCCGGGAGCCACACAATATGTGTGAAAGGGCCACATGTGGCTCCCGAGCCTGGTCTAGATCAATATGGTCTACTCAGCCTGGCAGCAGATCTCTGGGGACTCAGGTCAGAACAACAGCGTGGGGGGGGGAGGCAGGACCCCGCCCACCCCCCAGACTGAGGTAGTTCCAGCCAGAATCAGGGCCCCACAGTACGGTTCAAAAGAGTTCCCCAGTGGGAACTCACACAACAAAATGTTGGTGCAACCCAGGAAGGCCATCTTGTCTAGTTCACCTCGGGTTTCCAGCTCCGGGTTGGGAAATACCTGGAGATTTTGGAGGTGGAGCTACAGGGGGTGGGGTATGGAGAAGGGAGGGGCCTCAGCAGGGGATAATGCCATAGAGTCCACCTTCCAAAGCAGCTGTTTTCTCCAGGGGAACTGATCTTGATTGTCTGGAGATCAGTTATCACAGCGAGAGACCTCCAGGTGCTACCTGGAGGTTGGCAAGCCGAAGTTCAGCTCTGAAGGGTGAGGTACAAAAGGGCGAACTTCTGAGGACTCTAGTTGCTCCGGAGGGCCCGGAAGCTGGGCAAGTCATGGGACTGGTTCCCATGTGATGTTTGGGTTGGATCTTAGTAGCGGGATGGGGCCTAGAATGAAATCTTCCCTGGGGATCCGTGTAGCTCTTGGCGGCTTTGCCAGGTAGCACAAGGTTTTCCCCCAATACCTGGAATCAAACCTGGGAGCTTCTGCACAGAAAAGCAGGCACTCTACATGTTGTGTAGTGAGAGCTTCAAATGAACAAGCATTGTTAGAGAGGCTCCTAGCAGCTACATGGCTCCTAGCAGCCAGTTTGGTGTCGTGGTTAAGTGCACGAACTCTGATCTGGGAGAATCAGGTTTCATTCCCCACTCTTCCACTTGCACTTGCTGGATGACCTTGGGCAAGCCACAGTTCTGACAAGAGCTGTCATTGAAAAAGAGCAGTTTCTGTCTGAGCTCTCTCAGCCCCACTTACCTCACAGGGTGTCTGTTGTGGGGAGGGGAAGAGAGAGGAGTTGGTCAGCCGCTCTGAGACTCCGAGTGAAGGGCGGGATATAAACCCAACCTCTTCTCTTCTTCTACGTTCAGATTGGCCGCCCTTGCAGAGCAGGCCAATCGGGTAACAGAAGTGTAAGTCATGCCATGCAAATGAAGGCTCCTAGCTACTATGTTCTTACAGGTTTATTTGTATTTTGTGGGTGTGTTTGGGACTAGGAGTTGTGTATATAGTTGTGGCTCGCCACATGTGTTGTTGTTCTTTACTGAAATAAAGAGCTGCGCTGAAATCACGATAGCCTCTTGAACCCACTATTTAACTCTACAATTGAGCTACAGCCCCTTTGGGTTGTTGATGGGAACAGTTGCTTCATTCTTCTGTATGGAAGACTCAGGGCTATTTTGGGGCAGGAACGCACAGGAACGGAGTTCCGGCTGGCTTCAGCGTTGGCCACACCCACTACAGCCAAAACCTCTGTGTGCATGGCTACAGAGGGAAGGCCTGGAGAGCAAAAAAAACACCCCCCCACGGCGACTCTGAGGTGGGTGGGCCAGAAGGAGCCCTGGAAGGATCGGGGAGACATTTAAATGCCTCCCCGTGCCTTCCCCGGCCTGTCCAAGGGCCGGCTTGCCCGGGCTTCCCACAGCTGCGGGGCACCCGGGCAAGCCAAGGGAAGGCATGGGGTGTGGCCTAATGTGCTAATGAGCTATGCTGTCAGGGGTGTGGCCTAATATGCTAATGAGTTTCTGTTGTTGGGTGTGGCCTATTATGCTAATGAGTTCCTGCTGGGCTTTTTCTACCAAAAAAGCCCTGGGAAGACTTATTTATTGCTCAATAAGAGGGCAGCTGCCTTGACCTGGATGGCCCAGGCTAGCCTGATCTGGTCAGATCTCAGAAGCTAAGCAGGGTCGGCCCTGGCAAGTATTTGGATGGGAGATCTCCAAGGAATACCAGGGTCATGACCCAGAGGCAGGCAATGGCAAACCCACCTCTGAAAACGTCTCTTGCCTGAAAAACAAGTCTAGCTCGCCAACTATTGGTGTTTAATGCTAAAATAGCTAGAACTTCTGGCTGCCGGACAATCTTAGGATCTCCTGGCTATACTACACACACCGCAATACAATAATAATTAATCTTAGTACTTGTATGAGAGAGCACAAAGGAAGTCTAAGGTTGCTGCACAGAGGCAGACCTCGGCAAACTACCTCTGAACATCTCTTGCTTTGAAAACCCTGCCCTACAGGGTCGCCATAAGTCAGCTGCCATTTGACGGCCCTTTCCACCACCAAGAGGGCAGGTGAGGAGGGGGACCAGATCTGTCAGTAGAGACGGAGAGGAGAACAGTGCTGTCCTTCGGGTCCCCACTGGGGGGAAAACGAGGTATCGATATCTAAATAAATACGGATAACAGTAAGGCTTAATTTCACCTCTCACGTTCTCTATCTGAATTGGATGAAGCACACCTGATAACTGCATAAGGACTAGGAAATTGATTTTTTTCCCTAAGAGAGAGAGAGAGAGAGAGAGAGAGAGAGAGAGAGAGAGAACGCTGAACTTCACAATAAATCCAGTTCTGTACCCAGTGAGCACTGGCTCAGAATCAGAGAGCCCCCCCCCCAGCTCAGTGCTTCTTCTGTAGCTCTGTTGTCCTGAGCAGGTGAGAGGGCATCCTTTCTTTCTGTACAGCAACCTTCACATCCCTCCTCGAGAGGGAGCAGCATGGGGAAACTTCATACCCTGCAAAGCCCATTGGGGAACTGGTCTCTGGGCAGATTCTCTTATAAGGTTCTCTACAAACCTACAGAATCATTCCAGATGTTTAATCTCTGTGGCACCACCACTCCCCCTCCCCAAACACTCGTGGGCAGGGGGATATAAATGGCAGAAACCTCAGCAGATTGAGTCCCATCAACCCCCCCCCCTCCATCTCACCAGCAAGCCAG